>NC_060202.1:1367500-1667500 GCF_020623625.1 Saccharomycodes ludwigii
TTATGTATATTTTTATTTATGAAATAAATCAAATATATGCTATTTTGAAGCTTAACTAATAATAACAATTAGTACTAATTTTTAACCTAGCCAGCATGTTCAAAAACGGTTGATTGTAACTTACCATCCACAAATCTATGTTTTAATTGTTCAGGAACAGGATATTCGACAAAATCACCATCTTCTCCAACAGGAACATTAATGTTTAAAGAAGTGGAACATGAAGCATATAAATCAGCATCCATGGACTCTTTACTTAAATAAATATTACCAACGTCACATTTATCAACAGTTATTTGAGGACATGAACCATTGACTTGAAGACCAAATTTATTAACCTTGATGAATTCAACCCCGGAAATACTGTTATCCAAAATCAAATTCAAATCGGTGGATTGATTAACAGTAATTGCATTTACTTTACCAGTAACTTGGATCAAAGTTTTATTACAATTACCAATAAAAATAGATTCATCCAATCTACCTTCAATTACAAGCGGTTCAGCAATATTGTTATCATAGTGTTCAATAAACCACTTGTTACCTATTAATTCTTTTCTTGGGGGCTTTTTGGTGCTCAAATTAGCTGGTTTAACTGGCTTCTTTGGCGCAGATGAAAGTGATGATGATGATGATACTGAAGGAGCCGCTTTTGAGCTTGGTTTGGATTTATCAACTTTCTTCAAAGAGCTTGTAATTGATTCACCCTTGTTTAATTCAGCAAAAACAGCATTCATATTGCCAGAACCGTTGTTAGTTTGTGTCATGGATGGGGGTTTAGCTTCAAACACAGAAGCCGGTGGTGGTGGTGGTGATGGTGGTGGTGGTGCGGCAGCAGCAGCAGCAGAAACGGAAGGAGAAGAGTATTTGGATAGTGCCTCAGCGAATGGGATACCACCACTAGTTTTCCAACAAGGGCCAGTGGTATGATATTCTTTTATATAGCTTTTAAATTCATCAAATATCTTTAAAAATGTTTTAACCCACTCAGCAGAGTTTGGATCAGTTTCTTTATATTCTTTCAAAACACGGTTGGTCCAAAACTGGGCAGCTTCCTTAAAATCATTTATAACAGCCATTGGCGTACCGACAGTAATCCAGCTGAATAAAGGACAGCCTTCAGCGACACTATTTAAATAAGCTGAATATTTGCTTTGGCGATTTTTATCTTTTAATTCTATAATGTCCATAACCTTGCGGTTTATTGGTTTTAATGATTCTGCAAACTCTGCAGATTCAAAATTAGGTTTGGTAGAAACAACAGCGGCCTTCAAAAAAGTCAATTGTTCATTAAATGCAGCAGCAAACAAAGCAGCTTGCTCTTTAACAATTGGATCAATTTTACCAGATAGTTCAACAAATGGGTCAACATACTTTGATAAAAACTCTTTGTAGGCAATAATTGATTTATGTTCTTCTTCTACTATTGGAGCTACAACTGGAGATTTGTTGATTGCTTCCCCATCAGTTGCAGATGGTTTTGAGGTGTTACTAGTTGTTGCTTGTTTTTCAGAAATAGTACCACTATTGTTGACAGTAAGACCATATTTATCCAACAAGTAACCTTCTTGGTAAATAGTAACATCCTCTAAACGACTAGTAGCATCTTCTAATCTTTTTAACAACTTAGATAAGTTATAACCCTGAATGTTATAATCTTTATTTTTTTCTGTCATGCTAATAATTTATACAAATAAAAGATTTTATAAGTTATTTGGACCAATTCGATTGGTTTTTTTTTTTTTTTTTTCCTTGTTATTTTAGGAAAAAGTAAATAAAAAAGGCTACAAAAGATAGTAAAAGGTTTTATAAAATTTTTTTTATTTTTATTTTTTCGCTCACAGTTTTACGACCCCCCCTTTTTTTTTTTTAGAAGAAAAAAAAAAAAATATACATATACATATATATATTTTTCAGCATTGTCATCTCATACGATTACATACCTTTTTACCATTTAATTTTTTTATAAGCACGAATAAAAAATTGTTCCAAATTAATTATCTATGTTTCTAAAACTAAGCAAAACAAAACTATATACAATTGTAAATAAAGAAATTAATAATAGTATCATAGATATCACTAGTAAAAGAGAAAGCAAAACTAGAGAGACAAATATTCATTTGTTTGTAAAACTCCCTATTTACCTTTTCTATTATAATACATGTAGGCACGCTCGTGAACAGGTAAGGCATATGGAGAAATGACTTCTGAATGGCCTGGACGGGCAACTGGATCTCTCAAATAGATAGCGTGGCAAGTTTTAAAGGAAATTTCGATGTGGTGCGGTAAAACAGCAAAAGGAGCCAAAAATGGTCTTGGTGTCCATGGTGTGAAATATGGTTTTTTTGGATCAGCGCGGCCATATGGGCCAGATTGCCATGGTAACTGAATTAAAGAAATAGCTTTCTTTTCGTCCTCCACTAAGTCTGCTGGAACAATTGGTTCTAGTTTATTTAAACTAGATGCCCATACTGGATCATATGGTAAACCAGTCTTAGAACTAGCCTTGTTAATTTTGAAATAATTTTCCAAAGCATCAAAATATGTTGGTTTGAGCTCTTGGCACAAAGTCTTTATTTCCCTGATATTTTTTTTATCAATTTCTTCTTCTGACTTGAATAAAATTTTGGCTACATTTGATTCCTCTTCGTTTTTTTTTAAGGTATCTAAAATTTTGGCTGAGCCTAAGATTTGTTGGTATATTTTAACAGCCATGATACTTAAATCCTTGTTATCAAAAAAATATGGCATAAAATCTTCACTCTTCAAAATCTCTTTTTTTTCAGGTGTAGCTTTAATGTAGCAAGTTAAAATTTTATTTAAAATAGTCTCTTCATTAGCAGTTTTACGTTCTTTTATAACTCTTGTCTCCAAATCTTGATTATATTTCTCAACCAATTCTAAAAAAATGGTTTTTTTTGGATCATGATTCTCCAAACCAGAATAAAATTCCATTTTCTTTTCCCATTCTTCTCGAGGGTTTTCTTGTAGTTTAGTAACATAATGGTTCCATTTTTCAACTTGGATTTTATCGATTTTCAAACTATTTTCCAAACTTGGCTTTTTAGCACCTAACGCTTGTAAGACTTTTTCAGGCTTTACATGGAAAACGTCACCTGGTTTTAAAATATATCCTGGATGTTTAATTTTAATACCATTAACAAAGGTGTTACCATGTAAAATAAATTGGCGGGCTTGTCTAACAGAAGAAGCAAACATACTTCTAAAAACAGCAAAATCTAATCTTTTTTCTAAAGAAGCATAGGTTTGCATTAAATATGGTGTAGGATCCAACTCATCTTGGCCACCTTTCTTTAAAGATGCATCCAATTGGGCAACACTGTCCAATTTGGGATTAAAACTTGCTAACCATCTACTTTCAGTTAAGTATTCGCCGTGATAAGCCCTTGTTTCTTGTTTAGCAGTCCATTTCTGTTGGTACAAAGTTTTACCCTTAAAGTCAACTTGACCCTTTTTGTATAAATTAAATAAATTCCATTTATTGAAAGAGGCACGGATACGGCCTCTTGATAGTGATTTTAGTAAAGTTGCTTTTCTAGGCATTATATATGGGCTGCTGTTAATAGATAAAAATGAGGAGCAACTGGTTATTTTTTTTTTTTTCTTTTTTTTTTTTTTCTTTTTTTTAATGAAAAGAAAATGTAGAGAGTAAAATATATTACAAGTGGTTTTATTAAGGAGTAACAAAACTTTGTGCTTTGAAGAAAGCTTAAGTGTTAAAAGGTAGTTGAAATGTTGAAAAATTGTACATGAAAGAAAAAGAAAAATTGAAAAAAAAAAAAAAAAATGAAAATGAAAATGAAAATGAAAATGAAAATGAAAATATAATAAAAAGGAATTAAATTAAAATGAATAAAAAAAAAAAATATACATATATATTATATCCGCAATCCGTTGTAGTCCGTGTTAGAAATTATTTAGTTCCTCGGAAAGTATATATATATGTCTATATAATATTAATCTTTTTTTTTTTTCCCTTTCAATAAAAATAAAAAAAAAAAAAAAAATCATAAAATATAAGTCGAAACTGTAATCATTTTTATAGGAAACGAAAAAAAGCCAATTAAGTGATTGTCACACATGGCCTATATATTTCAATAAACTGTCATCGTAGATTGGGAAAAAAAAATTAAAGAAAAAAATGACTAAGCCTTTCAAATGGAATATCTACGATAAAATAAGGTTTAATAGAATATTACTTAAATATATCAATAAGGATGGTATAAAAAAACATGCTAATGATATATTACATGATATGAATGATAAAAACACGTTGAATAGGATATTATTTATTAGTAAAGTACTCGATGTAAATAATTGTGAGACTGTAGAATACACAAAAGAAAATATAGTAGAATATCTAAAGGAAATTTTTGATAATAATAGTAAAGATGTTTTGACTTTAGAAGACTTCAATTATAGAATTGATGTAAAAGAACAAAGTAAAGATGAGGTTATTGACACTATTCCTGCTACCGATAGATATGAAGATAAAGAACAGATATTAGAAACTTTAGTTCCTAATACATGTAAGGGAAATGAATTTGATTCCAGCGAAGGAAAAAACATTACCAATGTTGATAATGATTACGTCTCCTCATCAAGGACTTCTAACACTATTGTGACGAATGTAGGTGATAATAATGACAGTATCGGTAAAAGTAATGATATTGGCACCAATCTTCAACCTCCATTGACTGCCACAGCAGGTATTGAAAAAAATAATTTTACTCAAAATTCTGTTCCTAATAAGACAATGAATACAGACACAGATGTCACCAGTATTAATACGCTTAATAAAAACATTAGTCCTAATCTTAATCCTAGTGATACTACCATTATATCAACCAAAGCCACAAAAAGTCAAGTGAAATCGACTAAAGGCAAATCAAGACCAGTTACTAAAATCAATATTAGTGGCTCTAAATCTTCAAAAGATAATTATCAATATGATCAAAAGGCTACAAATAGATTTGGTCGTAATACTAGGATTGTTATTGAGAAAGGTGATGAGGACGATAATAGCAACACTAATACTAACAGTAGAGATTTAAAAAATATTTCTGATAACCCTAGACCAATGATGGAGTCGTTGAACTTAACTTTAAATGCTGATAATGGCAAAGTCACAAAAGAACAAACGGAAAAAAGAAAGCCACACCTACAACCCCTACCTGCTGTTGTTTCATCATCAAAAACAATACCAGCAACAGTGAAAAAAACAAATGATACTGAAGTAGCTGCGGTTTTTGAAGATGGTATGCATAATGATACTAGTGCTAAGAACAATCCAGGGGGAAATAGTTTAAAAATAATAAAAGAAAATAATGATAACGATAATGGTGGTATCGATATTGATAATAAAAGTGAATTAGATAAAGACAATTCAATAAAAAAATATACATCTAGTGAAGAAAAGAATGAAAAATATTATGTTGCAAAAGAACAGAAAAAGGAAAGAAGTGAAGAAAAGAAGGAAACATATGAACAAAACAAAATGATAGAGAAAACAAAAGAGGCAACCAAATTTCAAAAGGATATACCTAATAAAGAAGAGCATGGTAGGGATTTGGCGGTAAAGGTAGATATTGGTATTGGAGGACAACTTATACAGAATATAGAGGCTATACCAGATGTCAGCCAAGGGGTGATCAGTGTTGTAGATAGCAATAACGTTGAACAAGAGGGGAAATCAAAAACAACTACTGGCACTTTAAAAGATAAAACTATAGCGAATGTTGTACAAATTAATAACGATATAATTGAGGAAAACGTGGGGGCTAAAAGTGATGGGAACAAATATGATGAGGGACAACTAGAATTGCCAAAAATCAACGCTAACATTGAATCCTATGGAAAAAACGTAGCCAATAAAGTTAATGAACAAAAAAAAGATACAATTAGTACAAGTGAAAGTTACCAAATGACAGAAGCCACGAATAATAATGAGAATATAACCGACAAGCCGACTACTATAGCGCAAGAAGAAAATATGGACGAAGCTGGACTTGTCAATGAAGAAGATGAAGACAATGAAAGTAAATTATCACAAGTAGATGATGAAGTTGACGTTGAAAAGGATGAACATGTTAAGGTACAAGTTGGTATATTGGAATCCTTAGATGAACATGAGGGGAAATTAGATACAAAGGGTACAACGCAATCTGACGATATAAACCATGTTTTTGGAAATAAGGAGGAAGATGGAAAAGATAAACATACAGAACCAGTTGGTCATACCGATAATCAGATTGATAAAGAAATAACTGCCAAAATGTTTGATACTGAAAATGGAAATAAAATGGGGGCAGAAAAGGGAGAAATAAAAGAGGAAGCTATAGTACCTACTACAAAAGATAAAGATCAATACACACGTAATTACAGTCTCAAAGATAATGATAAAATAAAAATGGTCCAAAAACAGCAAGATAAGACCAAGGTTATTAAACCGAGAAAAAAAGGCAACAAAGGCAAAAGAAAATTAATTGAGACTAAGGAGGAAGAAGAAGTAAAACAAAATGAGTTCAAAAACACAAAGGAAAATCGTGTTACTATTGAAAAGTCTACTATAATTGAAGATGCGCCAATTGAATCTAGGACTAGAAGTAAACTTAAGATCAAAGAGGATATTGAAAGTATAGTTTATCAAAGAGATGGACAACAGGAAAATATTTTGTCAGCAAGGAACAGACGGAAACCAATCACAAAGATTTTGAACGGTGAAGGGGAAAATAAGAGGACAAGCTCTGGAAAGACGATAGTTGTCGGCAAAGCAACGCTTACCGATGATGATAATATCAGAAAGGAAGAAATGAATCAAAAACAGGAAAATGATAACGGAGACACCGGAAAGGGAGAAAAAGAGATAGAAAGGAACGAGGAAGAAAAATTTAAGAAAAGAAATACGATTGATAATTATAATAGTAATAGTTTCAAAAATGAAAATATACCAAAGGCAGTGACAAGGAAATCTGCGAGAATACGAAAAAGAATTCGTGAAGGGAGTGATAACATTGAAGAAGAACGTATTTCAAAACAAACTAGGATTCTTAAGGATGAAGATAGTAACAATAAGAATAGTGATAATGATAATGACAACCGTGCTAATAGTGAAGGTGGTGATAACAAAAATGATAATAACGAAGCTACTAATAGCAAAAAAAACAAGGAAGTGACCAATATTGTCAAAAAGAGCAGATCTTTGAGGAATGGTAAAACAAAGATAGATAACCTTTCGCCTAATAATAAATCCATTACCAATAGTAGTGATAATATCGCTAATAAAAAGAATGAGAAAAGTGTTGCTAACGATGATTCTCCTGGAATCAAGAATAATAATGAGTTTACAGCTATTAAAGATAACGTTACTTTAAATAATACCACTGCAACAGTAGATACAGAACCGATAGGTAGAAGATTGAGGAAAAGGAAATAAAAAATACAATTTTTTTTGCAAAAATAGTATATAGTAATAGAATGAAATTTAATAATTAACTTTAAAATATTAAATAATAAATTGTAAAAAAATTTTTTTTTTTTTTTTTTTTTTTTGCTAAACTTTGGTACTTGAAAACAGTACTGTAAATAAGCACAAAAAAAGGGGTCAAAATAATTAAACAAAAATAAAGTGTGAACCTTCCGGAGTTTAGTTAACCTTCAATAATTCGACATCAAAAATTAAAGTGGCATTTGGTGGAATCAAGCCTGGGAAACCTCTTGGGCCGTAAGCATATGGTCCTGGAATTACTAATCTTGCCTTTTCGCCCACAGATAATTTTGGAATAGCAGCATCCCAGCCCTTAATAACTTGATTGACACCAATGTTACATTGGAATGGAGAACCTCTATCTAAGGAAGAATCAAATTTTTGACCGTTTTCCAAAGTACCGGTATAGTGGATAGTAACCAAATCACCTTTCTTTGGAAAAGTTTTGTTATCACCTGGAGACAATCTATCGATTCTAACGTTACCTTCAATAATTTCAGACATTGCGATTTTTTGATATGTAATAAATGTAGTGATCTATGGTGTTCTTGTTTAGTTAAATTATAAAAAGAAAAAGAAAAAAAAATAAGATAAGAATTTACATAGAGTTGAGTTAATGGAAAGTGTAAGGGTCGAGGAGGGAGTAATAGGGAAAAAAGAAGAAGAAAAAGAAGAAGAAGAAAAAATGGAAAAAGAAGAAAAAATGGAAAAAGAAGAAAAAATGGAAAAAGATAGAAAAAAACTCTGGGCGAACAAAATAGTTTTGTTGTTTATTTTTTTTTTTTTAATTTACTTAAAAAATATTGCAATAGTAAAAACTGTAACAAAAAAAAAAGGAAAAGGTTTATACGTTTTTCTCCAACAAAAACAAATATAAATATAAATAAAATCATTTAGTACGGAAAAAAGAGTTGCCAGCATGTGATAAAAATATTAAAATCTTAATTAAGGTGAAAGCCGTGGCAGCAATGCAAGACATTAAAAGTTATAATCTTATTCTTCTCAGCTGATGACAAACTTTAAACTATTAAACTTTTGGAAATTAACGTGATATTGATACAAGGAACTCCTGTTGAGTATAAAAAAAAAAACTTAAGCTTTTGTGGTTGACTTTTTTTTTTTTTTTCAATTCAAACTTTTAAGGGAGAGATGAGCTTTAATATTGATTTTATTTCTAAAAAATTGAAATCAAAATAACAATGGCTAAATTTTTTATTTTTTTTTTTTTTTCAAAGTGAATAAAAAAATTATTTAATATGTCAATTAACCCTTAAAATATTTTTTTTGAAATTATTTTCATTTAATCCTATAGTGTCAAAAGATTGGACATTATTGATGCGTATATACTTTTTTTTGCCTAATTAATTGGTAATAATATCGATATAATTGAAAGCAATTTTTATTTCTGATAAAAAATTCGAAAAAATGACAATAATTAAAAAAAATTAGCCCGGTTAATTAACTGTTTTTTAAAGGGATATGTGTATATACTTTTATTTGTTTTTTAATTGTTGTTTTTAACAAAAAGTCAACCACAAATAGAGGCTTTTCAAATCAAATTGCTTGATGTTAGTTAATTGCATACTAGTAACAGAAGTTAATTTATTACCAGCAAGAAAAAAGTTTATTGCTCTATAGTATTCCTTTTTTTGTTTTATTTTCTGCTTCTTCCTTTTAAAAGTTGAAACTAAAAAAACATATTTAAACAGATAATATTTTGGTTATTTCCACTTTTTTTTTTTTTTATTTTTATTTTGTTTTTGGTTCGTTTTTGAATTGCTAGTTCTGAATAATACCTTTTTTAATTTTGTTTATATTCGTTTATTAAGTGTTAAAAAGATACATAAAAACAAAAACAAGCGAACGAAAAGTCGGAATTTAGAATTACAAAAGCAAACATAAAAATTTTATTACTATAAACAAGATGAAAACATTTTTTACTTTTATTCAAATTTTAATTGCTTTAATTTTTTTTTTCTCCACCACGGTTTTTGCTAACTCTGAAAAATTTGAGTTGATTGCCATTAGATCTGGATCTCCAATTCAATATGCCCCAATCACTTTGTTGAATGGTGTTTTTACCATTACATCTTTGCCAAGTAGTAAAATTGTTGCTTATATCAATGATAAATCCGAGCTAGTAATTAACGACGATGAATATGCATTTATTAAAGACGATGGCTCAATTGCCCTAACCTTAGTTGAAGAACGGGCTTCTAAATTTACTATTGATGATTTAGGGTACTTAAGTTACAATGGTAAAGATGGCCTTTCTGCCATTCCAACTGGTCATGGTTTTAAAGTTTCTGCGTATTCCTCTGGCAACGAAGATTCCATTACGTTCGGTGCCAAAGCAGTTCCTTGTATTGCTACCCCTAATGTCGTACAACCAACATTTTCCACTTTGATTAAGAGACAAGAAGTTTCTCAAATTAGTGACGGCCAAATTCAAGCACCAGCTACCACAATTACTACCGAAACTGCTCAAACTATTACGACTTCGGCCCCAGAAACATACAACACTGAAACAATTACTACTGAAAGCGTTCAAACTGTTACAACTTCGGCCCCAGAAACATATAACACTGGCACAATTACATCTGTTATTACCGCTGAATTAGTTTCCCAGATAAGTGATGGCCAAATTCAAGCAACTATAGGTATTATTAATAACAGCACTACTTACATTCCAAGTAGCTTTGTTCCATCTGAAGGTAATGCTGCTGGATTAAAGGGTAACGGTGGATTATCTATGATTATAGTCTTGATTAGTTTGGCTTTTGCTTAGAAAGAAAGATTCCAGAAACTATATTTTTTTGACTTCTAATAATAGCATTTGCTGCTTTATTATTTCAGTTCGTTTATGTAAATCTGTTTTATATATTTTTTATTTTATTTTTTATTTTATTTATTATTTTTTATTAAATTGAATATATGTAGAAGAAAAGCAATTTTTTTTTTTTTCCCCCCCCCTCGGACAGTAGCGGTCGATATGTTTGATTAGTTTGACTACACACAATATGAGATATATATAACCAGTGGATAACTGTAAGTAAAAAAGAAATAAACTGCAATTATTAGATATGAATATTGTGCTAAAAATAGTACATTTGAAAAAAAAAAAACCACGTCAACAAATAGACAAATATAGCAGTTTGAACCCTTATTATTTTCAAATGTTATAACTTAATAACTTACATGGCTAAGTTCTTACATACAATGCTCTATTTGTCCACAGGCGAAGTGTACTACCCCGTTTCTTTAAATAATAGATTATTTAAATCTAGGCCTTGTGCTGGTAAGTGTTTCTATTTTTATTTTCCGTAGGTTTTTCAAGAAAAATTAATATTTTTTTTTTGCTTCATTTTATGATTCTAGACGTGGTTGATGCACTTTATCATTTGTTACGAATAACTGCTTACTTCCTATTTAATGGACTATGTGTTTGTTTGTTGTTAATATTTTGATAAAAAACCTCCCACTGGAAAAATGAATGCATATTGTAAACTCCGCAATTTATTTTCTAATAGTTAAATAAAAAAAAGATGCGTCACATTTTTTTTTTTTTTTTTTTTTATCAACAACTAAAACAAAAAAAAAACAAAACAAAACAAAAACAAAACAAAACAAACGCGAAAAATATATTCATCTAACGCGCAGATGTACGCATATAAACAATATACATTTTCGACGGTAGTACGACTGAACGGTGGCGAGTTTGTAAACTGTTTTAGGTTGTTTTATTTTCTTTTTTTTTTTTTTTCAAAAGGAGTCCCGACAAAGATTCAAAAATCTAGAATTCAAACTGACTACGCTTAATTCTGTAGAATGTAAATAATGTTCGATTAGACAATAACAACAACAACAACAGTAATAATAGTACTTAATACACCAATATTAATAAAGATTTAACTATTTCAACAAAGTTTAGCATAAGTAAAAAAAAAAAAAAAAAAAAATAAACAAGCAATTATACAAGATTAGGAGAAAAGAAAAAGACAGAAATAAAATCAAAAAAAAAAATAAAAAAAAAAATAAAATTGAAATTTAATAATATATAAGGAGCTACATTAACAGATTACAAATTTAAAATCTTTTCTAATTCTTTTACTTATTTCGAGTTTTTATTTCACCTATCATTATTTAATTTTAATGTAAAAAACTATAAAAACCAAAAAATTTAAGCTTAATTACTAAGTCTAATACATTCGCTAAATACAACCATCCAAATTAAATCAAAAAAATAAAAATGAAGTTCTCCACTGTTGCTGCTATCTCTGTTTTCGCCGCTGCTGTTTCTGCCAGCGATGTTGCTGCCGTCTCTCAAATTACTGACGGTCAAGTCCAAGCTACCACTGTTTCAACCGCCACTGCTGCTGAAACTACCACCGCTGCTGAAACCACCACTGCTGCTGAAACCACTACCGCCGCTGAAACCACCACTGCTGCTATTGTTACCCAAACCACCAACGGTGCTGCTAACATTAAGGTCGGTGGTGCTATTGCTGGTGTTGCTGCCGTTGCCGGTGCTTTGTTGATCTAGAATGTTTTTTAATTAGAATATTTTTTTTATAATTAAAATTACATTTATAGATTTCATAGGGATTTTCTTTTGTTAAAGAGAATAATTTTTTTTAAAGTTAGGAAATTTTTTAATGAAGGCTTATTTTCAAAAATGGAGCATTTTCTTTTTTGATTTGAAAAGGAATTTTTTTTTTTTTTTTTTTTTTTAATATAATTTTTTTAAATATATAAGAGACTAGTTTTTTTTTTATTTTAAAAAAATTTTCATTAAGAAATATACTTTTACTTGTTTAGAGTTGAACTTAGTATGATTCAACTGGCTGTAAACTCTTTTTCTCATTGGTTTGGGAAAGCGTCAAATATTTTTAAGTTTAGGACTACCTTTTGCTGTTGTCGAGCTAGATCGTTCAATCACCATCCGATCCGGTTGTACAAAAAAAAATTGTAGAGCTACAATTTATGAATAAAAAGTAATGTTGCTATAAAACAAGTAAAAGTAAACACCCTGGTTTGCTTTTAGCTTTAAAACCGCACTGTCAAAGAAAAGATACTTAAAACTAGAAACTTCCATCATCAGCACTGAAACTGCACCGCCAGAAGAATTGTGAAACGCTACTGTTAATTCTAATAATATCGCTGGTACTCGGGCTAATACAAGCGATGATTACGCAGTATCAATACTTTTAAACGCCACTTGAATTTGTAATTGCTTTTAAAAAAAGCCAGCGTGCGATAATACTTTATGCACAGGAAAACCTTTACTATTTTTAATTAACGTCACGAGGAGATTAGAATCTTGACTTTTTAAATCAAAAGAAAAACCCCATTCTTATTGCCTGTGGGTGTTTTCAATAAAATACATTCCAAAGCTATAGATACACAGGTAGAGCGTTCAGCAAAGTAATTGTTAATCGTGGTGACTTGAAACACGGCTTTAAAATTCCTTCACATCTTGCTAATAACACTAAAAAACCAGTGAATTATCCCTTTAAAAGGTACAACAAAAGTATGTCGAACTTGCATAGCGAAAATCGGTAACGTTACTAATTAATGAAAATTACCCAACTTTAATTTTTAACTGCGTTGGATTACTACCTGCAACAAAGATCTTTTTATGACCCCTTTAGAAAAGGCCACCTTGTTTCAACATACAATAACCCAACTAAGTAAACAATGATCAACAAGACATTTATTATAACATTCGAGGACTTTGTTATTAATATTAACTAGTGAAAGGATAATTTCAATTACAAGGAATATGCTTGATAATTTATGAGAAACGTTGTCGATACTAACTTGTTTAAAATATTTTACAAACCTTTAAATTCTAACACTAAGTAAATATGCCATGGTATCCTAAACCACCTTTTATTAAACTAATATAGAAAAATAATAGCATTTTTATAGATGTTTCCAATACAACAAAAATACATATGTTTGAAAAAAAAGTGTTTTTACCACTTTATTGCTGGTATCTCTGTTTATTTTACATCTATAAATATGTCTGTAATGAGGAAATATAGTGGTTTTTATTAATCTAAAACGTTTTTAAAGTTCCCAGCTACTATTAAACTTCAAGTAGTCAAATACCTTTCATGTACTGTTTTCTTACTTAGAAATTCCCTTTTGGCTTGATTGTTAGGTGGAACATAAAGAAACCAGATGTTGAAAATAGAATATACAAGTAACATAATCAATGATCAACCTTCTAAAAAAAAAAAGGTTAAATTACCAGTTTTTGAGAGATAAGTTCAGAATTTGTATACAATACATAATAAGCACTTTCTATACTTTGAGCAATGATAATAGCCTCACAATTCCCTTTTCTGTTGACTCTATTTTTTCCATTAATAACAAAGTTATAACTATCTGCAATAGCATTAAGAAGATATCAGTGATGGCAGTAAAGACAATTATTTCTTGGCTTGAAAGAAGAAGAGAAGAAAAATTTTTTCTTTTTTTTTTTTTTTTTTTTTTTTTTTTTTTTTTTTTTTTGATTAATTATTTTTATGGAGATGAAACCTATGTTAATACTATTAATACACCTTCTGAAATTCAGTTATAAACTACTTTAGAGGTAGCACAAACCTTTAACGATGAGCTTCTTATTTTTAATATGTTTTTTAAACGGATAATTACATACTCATTTATGTATGTGCGCTTTTTCTTTTCCTATCTTTATTTGCGCATAATAACTAACATGCAGATATCTCATCTATAAGCAGTTACTATCTTAAAATAATCTACTATTTGATCTATTTTTTTTTTAATAATTAGCACTTTAAATCCAGTATTTTGGAGGCTATTAACGTGGGGGTTTCACGGAATAAATAAATTATAATGATTATTAGGGGGCACGCATGTACATTTCCACTTCATCATTGCTTTTATTATTTAGATACTAGGTAACTAAGGTCTACTCTTGTTTTACATTTACAATGTTTTAATAATTATTATTCGGTTAAATCTTTTTAGGTTTTTCAAGTATCACCTTTAGCATCGAGCTTAATAATAAGTTTCTTTTTAACTTGCTCTATTTTAACTGTTTTTCAAAGGCTAGAACGAAAAGCTTATAGCTTAACCCTAATCTAAAAAAAAAAAGACACTATATAGAAATGTCATCTAGTAATTTAAATTTGCACGTTTCTTTTTTTTTTACTTTTCCACAAAATCAGCTACGTATTCCGTCAAATTATCACAAAAATTACGGTTGTTTAATAAAATGCTTGCCAAGGAAAAAAGTTACTGTCAGATCTAATAATTCTACGCATCTTCCTGATACTCGTAAAATTAAACTACGTAAATTTATGAGTACACGTCGGATTATAGTATGCATATCAGGAACTTATAAATTTACTTTTTTTTTAAAAAAAAAAAAAAAAAAAAATTAACAATCGAGAAAGAAACAAAAAAAAAAAAAAAAAAAAAAAGGTAGTTAGAAAATAAAAACAAAGGGAACAAAATTTCAAAAAAAAAAAAAAAATCGTTTAGATAATATTTACTTTACTTTCATAAGCTTCTTGTATATGTTTAATGCTATCAGTAGGAAAAAAAAATGAAAAGTCATTTATAATTAGTAAATATCCCGCACTGAGCAAAATTTTTGATTTAAACGAAGGTTTTTTTCCCCTTCTAGATCTTTATAATAACAAAAGAGCAAATTATATTTTTTTTTAAATTACTTTTCTAATTAAGTTAACAGTAAGAATATGATCTTTTTTTTTTTCTTGATGCTTTATAGTTAAAACAATAATGATTTACAAGAGTAATATAAATATAGAACTGGGGGTGCAAATTTTATTAATTTTTTTTTTTTTTCTTTTTTTCTTTTTTTCCTATTGTCACAGTAGCTTATATTCCTAACCTAACTTTCTTAATGTTGCTGGCAATACGTGTCTAATCAGGCCTCGTTAAACATTCTCTTTTTTTTTTTTTTTTTTTTTGTATTGTCCTGCATTTCCCCTCCCCTCTCAGTTTCTGTACTTTCCCTCGTATATGACAGGTACTTTTGTACTAGAAGAGATAAAGAGGAAAAAAAAAAAAAAAAAAAAAAAAAAAAGAAATGTCAGCGCACACAAGATATTATAAGTATAATAATACATTCAGGAAATATTGAAAACAAAATGTAAAAGCTCAATTATATAAATGAAGAGTGACCTGATGATAAAAAATGGAATAATGTTTTTTTTTGTCTTTTTTTAGCTTGGTTTTATCACCTTTTATCATTAGGTTAGTACGGTTTCACAGTCTCTTATACATTGATGTCAACAATAGAGTAAGCAAACTTGTGATCATTACGCGGGTATATTTTTTCTTTGATTCCTTTTAATATAACGGAAACCATACTAACCATACAACATGCGAGTCAGGGACACAGATCAAGATTCTTCTTTATCCTGTGTTACCACAGGTGATGTGGTCATCGAATATATAACAACCGAAGAACAAAAACGAGATTTGCCTATTGAGAATAAAGCAAAAGCACCTATTATTTCCGAACAGATAGCACCTTCTTCCACTGCTGCTTCCGATTTTAGCGATAACGATGAAGACTACAATGATCGTAAAAGTGTTTCCAAGTCAAAGAGTTTCTGGTATATCGCAAGGCGTAATTTTTTCAAATATCTTAAGTTTGTCGGGCCAGGGTTGATGGTTAGTGTTGCTTATATGGATCCAGGTAATTATGCAACGGCAACTTCTGCAGGTGCCACAAATGAGTTTTCTTTATTATTTGTTATTTTAGTTTCCATTTTTTTTGGTATTTTTTTTCAGACTTTATGTATAAAGTTAGGCAGTGTTACAGGTTTGGATTTAAGCAGAGCATGCAAGGAGTTTTTACCCCCATGGTTGAATCATCTTTATTATTTTTTCGCTGAAGTTGCAATTATTGCTACTGATGTAGCAGAAGTTATAGGTACCACCGTTGCTTTAAATGTTTTAATGCACATTCCCTTGCCGGCAGGGGTAGTCATTACGTTAGTTGACGTATTATTTGTTTTAATTGCTTATAAGCCCAGTTGTTGCAGTGCAAAATTGATCCGTTTATTTGAATATGCAGTGGCACTTTTAGTTTTCACCGTTTTCATTTGTTTCATTATCAACTTGGCTTTATTACCTAAAACACCTCAAAACAACGTAAGAAAAGTTTTAAGAGGCTATGTTCCATCCCGTCAAATGTTTGAAAATAACGGTATTATTCAGGCTGTGGGTATTTTAGGTGCCACTGTTATGCCACATTCTTTGTTTTTGGGTTCCGCTTTAGTTCAACCAAGATTATTAGAATATGACGTTAGGAAGGGGAATTACTCTGTTGAGCCTGACGAAGAAAAGGACGGGGAAGTAGATTCAACTTCTGGAACAGATGACGAAACAAAGAAATCCAGATCCAGCGAAAGTATTAAAGACGCCAAATACCTAAGTTATAGACCAACCAAGGCAGCCATTAAATACTGTTTAAGATACTCCATCATTGAATTAGTTTTAACTCTTTTCACATTTGCCTTATTTGTTAATAGTGCTATATTAATTTTATCAGGATCTACTTTATACAATAGTAGCTCCGCTGCAGAAGCTGATTTGTACTCAATTTATGACTTATTATGTTCAACAATTTCTCCTGCAACAGGTAAGATCTTTATGCTTGCCTTATTGTTTAGCGGACAATCATCTGGTATTGTTTGTACGATGGCTGGCCAAATTGTGAGCGAGGGTCATTTAAATTGGAAGATGAAACCTTGGAAAAGGAGAATTGTTACACGTTCTATTGCTATTATACCATGTTTAGTTATTACGTTATGTATCGGGAGATCTGCTTTAAATGAAGCATTAAATGCATCACAAGTGATATTATCAATTTTGTTACCCTTTTTGACCGCTCCATTGATTTTCTTTACTTGCAAAAAATCAATAATGAGAGTAAAAATTAGTAGCGGTACCAAAGATTCTTCAGGTGAAGAGGGCAAAGAAGAATATTGGAATATGGCTAATAACTGGATAACCACAATTATTGGATTCGCCATTTGGATTTTCATATCATTTTTAAATATTTATATGATTGTTCAATTGGGATTATCTCACGGTGATCTAGGTTAAACCAATTATTATAACAGTAAGTAATAATAATAATAATAATAATAATTTAATATACATATATATATCCACGCCTTTAAAAATGCCCTTTTTAATGTTTTTTAATGTTTTTTTTAAATTTTAATGATTTTTTTCGTTTTCTTCTTCTTCTTTTGAATATTAATTACTTGCCGCTTATCTTTTACAATTTTTGTATCATCCGTTATCTCAGTAAGTTGATCTTCAATATTGTCATTGGGCAGTTGACTTGCTTGATTTTTCAAACGTTGTAGTCTTTCTAACTCTTTAACCTGCGAATCTATCTCTTTTAACTTATTCAACTCATTTCGTTTCAACTTGTAATAATAATCATTTTCTTTGCGGCTTATCCTATTGAAACTATTTTTTTCACGGAGCTTTTTTTTAAAATCTCTATTTTTGGATATGGCACTTTGTCTTAATTGGTATTCCAAAGTATTCTTCCTCTGTAAGTTAGCTTTTTGCTCAAAAAAATTCTTTTTTAATCTTTCAATTTCCTTTTGCTCTGTAAGATTAGAATTACCTTCATTAACAAATGTTACAGCGCTTAGATTTTCTGCGATCTTTTGATGGTTTTCTGAAAGAGATTCTGAAGGAGATAAAGAATACTCCTTAGTATCACCGCTATTAAATTTATTGGTGCTCATTTTGTATTAAAATATGCTTTATCTTTTTTAAGGCTTAATGATGTGTAGAAACAAGAAAGTTGTTTAAAAAAAAAATAGTACATTTTGCAGAAAAGGAAGGGACGCTAACGATATAAAAGTCAAGAGTTTTTTTACAGTAGTTTTTTTTTTTTTTTTAATATTTTTAGCCGTACGTAGTGATTGGGCTAACTTAGATTTTTCATTTATTTTTTTGTCAGGGCACACGCCCATCGTGTAATCCATTTTACCTATGTAATTATTAATTTAACTTATATAGAAATGAGGAAAATAATGAATAGAATAATTAAATATATATCAAAATCAAACAAGAAGAACAAACTTTACTATCATATCTATATATATATATATATATATATATGATTAGCCACCCTAAAAACAAATTAACATGCAAATCCTTGTAATAATGAGCAAATAATCTAATAAAGGTGTCTCAGTAAAGCAAACAGCTTGACTCCAGATAACAATCCAGACAAAGAATTGTCCTAACATTTTTTTTATACACATCTAAGAAGTCTTAGTAGTGCCTTTTCTTTTTAAGAAAAAAACAAAACAAAACAAAACAAAAATAAATTACTCTTTATTATACCTGTATTAAGTATTCATATATGTAAATATTTATTTAACTATATGAATCTACAGCAATCACTTATTGTGTGTTGAAGAAACTAATTTCTCCTATCGACTCATCAAACAAAAGATCCGATGGCTTTTTATTAAGCACTTCATCATTCATTGTTAATGTTTTCTTTTTCGAAAAAAAAACCTCTTTGTTGTTTGATAACAATGAACTTCCAGGCCTAGAGAGATTTATTGATGCGATAGATGCTGACACTGTGGACAAGACCGACAAATTTGCAGATCTCGGTATGCTACATTCACCATAATTTTGATGCTCTTGATAATGCTCATAATATGATTCCTTGAAATGATATTGGCACTCTATATCCAGATAGATATCTTCATCGCTTTTCCTCAACTTTGGTGATAATGATGATGCTGATGAACCATAATTTATAGGTGATTCCGCAATGATGGAAAAATAATCTTCTTTTTCATTGTTTGTGGAATATTGGATCAATTCTTGTGTTTCTTTCAACAATAGTTCTGCAAGTTTCTGATCATCGGAGCTAAAATCGCTATTAATGGTTAACAACAGTGAAGCTTGATTTTCTGCTACCTTCTCATGACAGTTCTTTGGTTTTCTTCCGCGTTTTTTCTTGACTTTTAGTTTGGAGGTTTCTGTTTTAGAGACGCTGTCAAAAAAAATTTGGGTATTTTCATCGACACAATATTTTGGATTAACCAGATTTATTGATAATGGATAACTGAATGACCTTTGTATATTATTTGTACATGTAATTCCGTTTATGAAATTGTTACTACTATCACGAGTTACCTCCAGGATGTATTCTTTTTGGAAAACATCATTTGGATTTAAGGAAACATCTCCGGTACTATCTTTTTTACAAGTATTACCTAAATATATTTGTAAATCTGCAATATCAACATCACTTTCTATCCCATCTTTGTTACTTTCTCCCAAGCAATTTAGTTCCATTAATTTTTTTTCCATCATATTTTGTATGATATTGAATTTTTTGTCAGTTGAAATTTTAGATTTCTTTTCATTGTTATCTTTGGTTATAACCCTCGAGTTTCTTTTGGATACCCTATAGAATAACTCTGGATCCAAATATTGATTGTTTTCCATATTAATTATAAGGTGTTCATCCATATAGTTCAGAGGATCGGATAGATCAAAATTAGTAATTTTGGTAGGCAAAGATTTTTTGTTTTTGTCGAAAGAACATGACTTTTTATTTTTGGACTTTTTATTAATCTCATCACTTTTGACATATTTAGCATCATTAGTAGTGAGATTGTTGGCATTCATATTAATATCAATATTTTCAACTTTTTTAGCAATAATTTTATCTTTCTTTTCCAATAATGGCTTTACTAAGTTCTCAACCTGATAATTTCCACCAATATTACTATTATTTTTTTTAAGTTTCTGTTCCTTTTTATTAACATGTTGCTCTTTTACCCTCACGGGCTTCTTTTCCGTAGAATTTTTATTTTCTTGTCTATAAGATGCATAATTAGATGGCGATCTACCTCTTATAATTAACGATGGTGTTTCTCTTACACATATCGGAACAAAAGTTGTGTTGTTTTCCTCATCATAACACTCATTACCAGTTTTGTCCAGTTGGCTCATAACGTTACCATCCACTACACCACCCAAGACCACTATGAGCTTAAAATGCATATTTGATTGTGATGGCTTTTTGATAGCGATGGAAGAAGCAAATTGGACCCTCTCATATCTAACGACTTTTTTAATTTCGTCATCTGGATATGTTGAAAGAATACCTTTAAGTTTTTTCGCAGCAAGTTGATCTCGATGAAGATAAAAAGTGGAGTCGTATTTTTTTTTTTTAATCTTGTTTCTAACATTGGAAGCTTCTCTAATGGTTTGGTGATTTGGTAATTCTGAAGGTATTAGTGGGTGTATTTGTGGGTTTATCTGCGGTCCTTTATCCCTTTTAGCTGTATGTTGAACAAGTGTCATAAAAGAGTTATCTTCATAACACCTTGCTATTAAACGTATGGCAAAATATTTTATTTGATGCCGATTATTGTTATCGTTTAAATTAAATGTAAAATTATTAAAAAATAATTGATTTTCATCAATTTCTAGGAATTTAAAACAACTGACCAAAGTGAAATAGTTTCTCTTGTAACCAATCCATTCTTTATCTATAAAATCAAAACCTCTATCAATTCTTGGCATTAATTCCAGGGTTATACATTTCTCAGTGTCGTTTAAATAAACTTTATTTAAAATTTCAGATGGTGTAAAAGGTGGCCCTACTTTAAATTGGAGAGTTGATCTTGGAGCTATTCTAATTTTCCTTTTATCAAAGTATGTGCTTACAGTACCATCATCGTTATATTTAGTGATGACATTTTTGCTTATTTGTTGTTCAGCTTTTGAATTATTGTTATTATCACTGTCATTATGATGTTCATTCATTTGTGACTCATTAATACCATTTAACTCATTCTCATAGGTGTTTTTTTGATTCCACGAGTAAATCTCATTTTTTTTGTCGATTGCGTCTTCTGCCCGAGAAACAAACTCACTTTGTATAATATTGTTGATATTTTCAAGGGTTGTCGCTGCAGGCGAATTATTTAAATATATAAGTGGATTTTTATTCATATGAATGGTGCTTTTATGTATTCTAAATGATAATACTTGCTCTTCTTCAGAAAAAAAAAACAAAAAAAAAAAAAAAGAAAAAAAAAGGGTAAAAAAAAAAAAAAAAAAAAAAAAAAGGAAACTTTTAGTATTTCTATATGACACAGACTTGATATTATTGCAAATATGGGTCCATTAATATCAACAACAGCAAAACATCAAAGCTCACACGTAGCAATGTATGTAGAAAAGTTTTTTGAGTTGTAATTAGAAATGGATTGGTGGTAGGGTTTCTTTTGTTTAAGGTTTTTGTAATTTATTTTTTTTTTTTTTTTGTGGTTCTTATTTTACTTTTTTTTTTTTTTTTATTTACATTGGCGGCAATAACAGACAAAATAAAATAGAATAAAATAAAACAGGAAATTATTATAATATTATATGGGTGTGAGTGTGTTTAAATAACAAAAGCTTTCTATTACTGTTATTACATTGTAATACAACTTTATATGTAATAATGTTATTTTTGATAGTGACACAAAAATGATTTTGAATTTAGTACTTTTCCATTACAAGAAAAGAAAGAGCATCATAAACAAATCTAAATGTAAATGTGAAAAAAATAATAATAATAATAATAATAAAAACAACGATAAAAATGCTCCTTCCCGAATGTCCGATGTTACATAGTCCTGTAGCTTACGGAAAAGGAAAAAGGAAAAAGGAAAAAGGAAAAAGGAAAAAGAAAAAAGAAAAAAACTATTATCGTTTCTTTTTTTTTTATTTTATTTTATTTTTTTATTTTTTCTTTTCTTTTCTTTTATTTTTCCTCTTTTTTCTCAATAGAAAAAAACTGGCTGAATGCCCTTTCTAACAAATAAAAATCGATACACCGAAATATAATAATACTTAATTTTTTAAATCTTTAATATATATACTTTTACCTTTCTTGTAGTTAAAAAAAAGCCTTTTACATATCATAAAGGAAACAACTACATCAAAATCTACCAAAGGAAAAGACAGAAAAAGATAAAAAAAAAGAAAAAAAAAAAAAAATGGGGAAAAAAGCCATTGATTCTCGAATTCCAATTTTAATTAGAAATGGTACTCAAACCAAACAAAGAAGCTTATTCATCGTTGTTGGTGACAAAGCGCGTAATCAATTACCAAATTTACATTACTTAATGATGAGTTCTGATTTAAAAATGAACAAGAGCATTTTATGGGCCTATAAAAAAAAATTACTAGGATTTACCTCTCACAGAAAAAAGAGAGAAGCCAAAATTAAAAAGGAAATTAAAAGAGGTATTAGAGAGGTTAATGATCAAGACCCCTTTGAAGCTTTTATCTCTAATCAAAATATTAGATACGTGTATTACAAAGAAACTGAGAAAATTTTGGGTAATACATATGGTATGTGTATTTTACAGGATTTTGAGGCCTTAACTCCAAATTTATTAGCCAGGACCATTGAAACTGTAGAAGGTGGTGGGATCATTGTTCTTTTATTAAAATCTATGTCATCCTTGAAACAACTATACACCATGACCATGGATATACATTCTCGTTATAGAACTGAAGCTCACGATGACGTGGTGGCTCGATTCAACGAAAGATTTATATTATCTTTGGGTTCTAACGAAAATTGTTTAGTTGTTGACGATGAATTGAATGTTTTGCCCATTTCTGGTGGTAAACATGTGAAGGCTTTACCCTTAGCCGATGACGACGAATTAACCCCAAAGCAGACTGAATTGAAAAATTTAAAGGAATCTTTGGAAGATGTGCAACCGGCTGGATCCTTGGTTGGGTTATCAAGAACAGTTAACCAAGCACAAGCTATTTTAACATTTATAGACACGATTTCCGAAAAAAATTTAAATTCCACAGTCGCATTAACAGCTGGAAGAGGTAGAGGTAAATCTGCAGCTTTGGGTATTTCCATAGCTGCTGCCATCGCACATGGCTATTCTAATATTTTTGTTACTTCCCCGTCTCCAGAAAACTTGAAAACTTTGTTTGAATTTATTTTTAAGGGTTTTGATGCATTAGGCTATCAAGAACACATTGATTACGATATTATTCAATCCACAAACCCTGCATTTAATAAAGCCATTGTGAGAGTTGATGTTAAGAGAGGACATAGACAAACTATTCAATATATTATCCCACAGGATTCACATGTTTTGGGTCAAGCTGAACTAGTAGTTATCGATGAAGCAGCAGCTATTCCATTGCCAATTGTTAAAAAATTGTTGGGTCCATACCTAGTCTTTATGGCTTCTACTATCAATGGTTATGAAGGCACAGGAAGATCTTTATCATTAAAATTGATCCAACAGTTGCGTGAACAATCTGAAAGTACAGGCCGTGAACAATCTCAGACCGAACTGGTCTCCAGAGATAATCATAAGACTACAGACAGCAACTTAGGAGGTCGTACTTTACGTGAGGTTTCATTGGATGAACCAATTAGATACGCACCAGGTGATTTGGTTGAAAAGTGGCTGAATAAATTATTGTGTTTGGATGTCCAGTTGATCAAGAATGCCAGATTTGCTTCTAGAGGTACCCCACATCCTTCTGAGTGTAATTTATTTATCGTTAATAGGGACACTTTGTTTTCTTATCACCCAGTTTCTGAAAATTTTTTGCAAAAGATGATGTCTTTATACGTTGCTTCACATTACAAAAATTCACCAAATGACTTACAATTGATGAGCGACGCGCCAGCACATCAATTGTTTGTTTTATTACCACCTATCGATCCCAAAGATGGAGCTAGGGTACCAGACCCATTAGTTGTTGTACAGATAGCTTTAGAGGGTGAAATTTCCAAAGAAAGTGTCAGAAACTCTTTATCCAGAGGCCAAAGGGCTGGTGGCGACTTAATTCCATGGTTAATTTCCCAACAGTTCCAAGATGAGGATTTTGCTAGTCTAAGTGGTGCTCGTGTTGTAAGAATCGCTACTAACCCAGAATATGCCTCCATGGGGTATGGTTCAAGAGCTATTGAATTGTTGGGTGATTATTTCGAGGGCAAATTTACCGATTTAAATGAACATAATAAAACAAAGAATTATGATATAAACAGGGTCAATGACTATGATTTGAGTAGGACCAATTTATTAAAGGAAGACGTTAAATTAAGAGATGCAAGCACTTTGCCGCCATTATTGTTGAAATTATCTGAACAACCACCTCACTTTCTACATTATTTAGGTGTTTCTTATGGTTTAACTAATTCTTTACACAAATTCTGGAAAAGAAATAGATTTGTTCCAGTTTACTTGCGTCAAACGTCCAACGATTTGACTGGTGAACATACATGTGTAATGTTGAAAGTCTTAGATAATAGAGAAGATAACTGGTTGTCAGAATTTGCTAGAGATTTTCACAAAAGGTTTTTATCCTTATTATCTTATGATTTCAAGAAATTCAGTGCGTCTCAAGCTTTGAATGTTATCCAAAGTGCTAAGAGGGGAGAAGGCAAGGATTATCATGTTGAACCCATGACTAAAACAGAATTGGATAAAATTTTATCGCCTTTTGATTTGAAAAGGTTAGATAGTTATGCTAACAATCTTTTAGACTATCATGTCATTTTAGATTTATTACCGGCTTTGTCACTGCTTTTCTTTACAAATAGGATGGGTGAGTCTATAAACTTATCTAGCGTTCAATGTGCTATTCTATTAGCTGTTGGTTTGCAACATAAGAGCATCGATGATGTTACAAAGGAATTGAATTTACCTTCCAACCAAGTTATTGCAATCTTTGCTAAAATTATGAGAAAATTCTCCCTATATTTCCGTCAATTGTTAAGTTCTCATATTGAGGAGGAATTACCAAAGATGGAAGAAGATAAAATCAGGGAAATGAATGGAGAAGATATCACAGCTTTTGATGCTGGTGAGATTCTTGACAAGATGGATGTGGAATTGGAAGAAGCTGGGTCTGAAGCCGTTAAAGCCATGAAGGACAGACAAAAGGAGTTAATTAACTCATTAGATTTGAAGAAATATGCCATTAATGATGATACCGATGAATGGAAAAGTCAAAAGCAATCTTTGGAGAAAGCTGCTAAAAACAAAGGTGTTGTTAGTGTTAAATCTGGGACTAAAAAGAGAAATTCTGGGACTGCAGAGAATATTTATAAAGAAGAAATGGGGTCTTTAAAAAAGTCGAAGAAACCCAAAAAAAAATAATCACTAGTTTGAAGCATGATTAATTTGTTCAATATTGTATTGAAATAGTTTCTTTTTTAGTTAATTGTATATTGATGTTCTTTTAGAAACGTGTGTAAATTATTATTATTATGATAAAAAAAACAATTAATATGCATTTATATTTTTTTGTTAAAATTTAATACCGAAAGTGTTGCCGATTTATCTTTGTTCGGATAACATAATTAATATAATATATATATTTTCTTTTTTCCCTAACTGAGATGAAAAAATAGTCATAGAAAAGGATGTAGAATAAACCATCCAGTCGATATTTTTTATTTTTATTTTTTTTATTTCTACTCTTTTCTCTTTTCCTCTAAAAAAAAAAAAAAAAAAAAAACTTTTTTGTTCTTCTCCTGTTTTATCTCATTTTCTATATTTTTATATTTCTTATATCAAATATCAACATTAATTTCTAACAAACTAAAAGAACAACTCATCTAAAGAAGTACACTATATACATCTAAATCTATTCACACAAATCAATAATGGTTGAAATTACTGAAATTATCGAAGATCAAAACACTCAAGACGATGTTGTTGCCGACGTCTTGGCTGAAGCTGTTGCTGAAACTGTTGCAAAAGCTGAAGAAGAAGAAGAAGATGATGACGATGAGGGAGAAGCTTATGCATCCGATGACGAAGATTCTGATTATGATGATTTTGACGAAAATGAAACTTTGTTTGAGAGAATAGTTGCTTTGAAGGATATAGTTCCACCAAAACAAAGAAACGCAGTTTGTAATGCATTCTCTACCACTGTTAATATAGCCAAATCTATCTTTTCCAAAGGTGGTTCTTTAACCTGGACTATTGCCACCAGTGCTCTATTATTAGGAGTTCCATTATCTTTGACTATTTTGGCCGAACAACAATTGATTGAAATGGAAAAAACCTTTGATTTACAAAGCAATGCCAATGATTTATTAGGCAGTGCTCCACAACAACCAGTCCCATCTCCAGCCGCCCAATAAGTTAGAAGATAAAAGAAAAAATATTACAAGAATAGGATAAACAAAAAAAAAAAAAAGAAAAAAAAAGGTTGAATTATGATGTAAAAATAAAATAAATTTCAGTTAATTTTTTTTTTTTCTTTTTTTCTTTTTTCTTTTTTCTTTTTTTCTTTCTAACATTTGAAAAATTAAAAAAATAAACAAAATTATTTATATATTTTTATACTAATCTATATAAATATATAAGTGTATTTATATAACTTGTACATATAATGTATGTTTTTTTTTTTTCTTTTTAAAAAAAAAAAGGTTTGTCACGTCTGAATAATATATTTTTAAATAATCACACATAAAATAGCAAACTTGCATCCATACAAAAAAAAAAAAAATTAAGCAATCTTTGGATGTTTAATAGATAAAGCATAAATATCTAGATAGGTGGTAAATTCATAAATGATATCATTTAAAAACATACCATGAATACCTAGAGATAAGCCAAAACCTAACCACAACAAATTGTTAATGGTAATAGTTTTATCGTAGCCCAACATTTCAACTAGAAAAATTTCCAAGACAAATTCTAAAATTGGAATAAACATTGGTGCGTTAACCATCGGAAACTTTTGCAATGTTAAATGTGCAACAATAATTCTACCAACAGAAAAGGCAAAAGCCAAACCAATTGTCAATAAAAATGGCAATGACATAAAAGAAGGTTCTATGACAACGATAGTAGTTATACTAGCAAAAAATAAAAAATAGGGTAATAATCCACAATTGGCATAAGCAACTTGGAATTCTGCCGCCTTAGATGCCGTTGGCTCATCCTCATTATTTGACTGCTGAAGATAATAGTCAGAAACATTTTTCTTGGCATAAATAACGTTAAATAACAAGGCAAAACCCAAAAAGAAAAAACACAAATGAACAGTTTCGACAGCAAAACCTTTAATTTCAAAAAGTTTGGTATGCCAGACAACTTGAGGACCGTAAATACCAGTTATGATAAAGGCCCCACAAATCATCAAGATCCCCTCCACTGGGCCGCTAAATTCACTTAAAAATAGCTTATGGGTATGATACTCTTCCCAAGTACTTAGGTAAAAATTACATAATGTGGCAAATGAACACAGTAAAAGCATATAACCAAAACCTAATTGAAAGGTAGATGCAAAAACTATTGTTGATAATGTTGTATTTAAAGAATCAATACAATGATCAAATAATTCACCTAACGGACCACTTTGACCCGTTCTACGAGCATGTGTACCATCACAGGCATCAAATGTTTGGTACATGAATAGTCCAAAAGCATAAGAGAAATATGTCCAACGTGGGGTTTCTTGGGTCAATGTAGTATCATAATATAAACAAGTTAATAAATTCACAATAATAAAACCAAATCCAGACAATGTAACTACATTTGGAGCCATCCATAATGGGAATATTTTGACAAATTGATGCCAAAATGGTTTTAAAACATATTGAGAAATCAATGAACGGTCTTCGCCCTGATATTTATATTTTTTTAAATTGGCTAATTTGGAGTGTGGAACAAAGTAACCCATTTTCTGCCTTTCCTATTTTGTTTTTTATGGGAGTTTTTCTTTTATTTTTAAAGTTTTATAATTTATTGGAAAAAAAAAAAAAAAAAAAAAAAAAAAAAAATTGTTTTTATCACAAAATAAAACAAAAATAAAGAATAACGGGGGGACAGTAATATATATATCACATCGGTTTTAATATTATTTTAATATTATTTTATTCAAATAAAATAAGATAAAAGTCCGAAGTCCCGAATAGTTCTAGGGCAATATTCAGAAAGGCCTTATATGGATGAATCGTTAGAGAGTATATATATATATTTATAAAGGAAGTAACTTTAATTTAAAGCCTACTTGCAGCTACTTAACATTTTAGATACAACACCCAGCAACTGATCGTTTTCACAAGCTGCAGCGACACGTTCTTTATCATTTAATTGTTTGTTCACTTGGTTTTCACTTTGATGTGTTCCCTTTTTTAACAAAATGGTTATTCTAAACCTTGGACTTAAACTTCTATCCAATCTAACCCTTACACCTAATCCAATTAATGTGGCCAAAGAACAATGAGTAATTGTTGGTGTTATTCTGACAATGACCTCACCCATACATGTTTTAGGACTACTTTTATTAATAACTTCTATATCTGATAGTTGGATAACTGATAATTGGCCCAAAGATAAAGGATGCTCTGGATCTGAAATGTGGGATATTAAATCGTAGATTTCTTGAGAGTCTACTAACTCCTCTTTAACTTTATTTGTGTTGTTAATAATGACCTTAGGCACAGTATGATCGTCATGCTGTTTTTTTTTATTAATACTTTTTTGTAATAATAAAAGAGAATTATTAATTTTTAAATTTTGATAGACTGATGATTCTTTATTAACTAGTTTTAAAAGAGATTTCCTATTTTTTGAAAAAAAAAAGTTGTTATCATAAAATGCCCTTTTTACATTGCCATTTGAATTGCTGTATACGATATTTGGATTCTTTGTTGTTTCTATAGTTCCAAATAAATCCTGCTCTTCTTCAGTTTCATCATAATCATCTGTTTTTCTTTTAGGTAATTGACTTTCATCTAATATATCAGGGTTCTCGTTGATAAATTCTGACATCTTTTTTATTTACTTCTTTTGAAAAAAATTTCTGTGATCTTTTTTATTTTTATTTTTATTTTTACTTTTATTTTTTTTTTTTTTCTATAATTTTTCCAAAGTATGTTCTTAAAATGAAGTTTTGCTTTATTTTTGTTGAGTTCCAGTACCAATAGCTAAAATATAACTTGAAAATGTTTATTTTTATTTCAGTTACAAAACGAAAAGAAACTTTCCTTTTTTTTTTATTTTTTCCGATATAAAGGAAATCCGGTAAAAACCGATTTCTAAAAACATTTTCGTCCTTAATGAGAATTTGTATTACGTTCATAAAAATAAAGACAATAATAAAAAATAAAAAATAAAAAAAAAAAAAAAAAAAATAATAATAATAATAATAATTATAAGAACGATCGCCCAGTGTTTCTACATAAAAAAATATATCAAGAAGATTCGTATCTTATTTTAGTACGTTTATTATCCAAAATAAAGAACAACTCTAACCATATATTTATCCAGTTTGTTATTACTTTTATTTTTTTTTTCTATTTATTTACCCTCCCCAACTTTAAGTATTTATTGTGTTTAATAGGTTCAAGTTTAACCTGTTTGACTCCATTCCAGATTTAACCCAAGATAACCATCAAAATAATACACATATATGTGTATATAAAAGAAGTAGGTTATAAGATTAATACGCAAAATCTCAAAAAATAAGAATATGTCCGAGAAAAAAGTTCTAATAGTCGGTATGAGTGGGTGTAGTTCGAGCGGGAAGACAACTTTAAGCAAAATAACGTCTGAAGTAATTCCCCAATCGATATTAATACACGAAGATGATTTTTTCAAACATGACGATCAAATTCCCATTGACCCGAAATATAATATAGCCAATTGGGACTCCCCAGATGCATTAGATATACCCCTATTTATAAAAGAGTTAGATCACATAAAAAAAACAGGTGGATGTGAAATATCAAATAAGTTAATACATAATAACAACGTTGACGATTTGCAAAAATTTAACTTGGATTCAAATTTTTTAACTCAATTGAAAAAAAAATATGCAGATTTACTCATTAAACATTCGAATTTAAAAATAGTCCTGGTTGATGGGTTCATGCTTTTCCACGATGATTTATTACGATCTAAATTCGATATTAAATTATTATTCAGGGCTAAATATAGTACATTGAAGAAAAGAAGAGGCGCTAGACCTGGATACCAAACTTTAGACTCTTTTTGGGTAGATCCTCCATACTATTTTGATGAATTTGTTTATAAATCTTATTACGACACACACAAGAAGTTATTCATTGACGATGACGTCGAGAACGGAAAAATTAGGCCTATTTATAATATTAGTTGCTTTGATAATGATGATAATGTCAATATTGAAGAAGGTTTAGAATGGATCTTTCAAAAAATTAAAGAAAATTGTTGATTTAACGAGAATATATAAATTTATTGTTCTGTACTTTATTTCTATCGTACATAAAAAAAAAAAAAAAAAAAAAAAAAAAAAAAAAATACTAGCATTTTTTTTTCTTTTTTTTTCCCTTTAACATGTAAGTTCTATAAGGCTTAAACATTTCGGACTTTTAAACGATAGTAAATGCTCTTTTAACGACAAAAAAAAAAAAAATAAGATGGGCTAATTTTGTTTTATTTTTTTTTTAAATTAAAAGAGGAGTACCACCGATCAAAGTATATAGCCAATGAACCTTTAACTTTAGTAAACTTTTGTTGAAAAAAATCTTTCCATCTCACCCCCCCTTTCCAAGGTAAATTAAAATTTTAAATATTAAAATTGGATACACTCCAATTATTTAACTTAACGAGAGTGGCGCCAAGTAATATTGAGGCTTATTAAAAAAAAAAAAAAAACTCCATAATAATATATGTCAAACCAGATTCGTAGCTAAGTTTAATTTTGTAAATACTTTAATTAACGATTAGAACAGATGTTTGTTTCCATTCTGTCAACACTAATAACACCAACTTTCAACAAATTACCATTTTCTCTTTTTCTAAAAAAAGAAAAAAAATATTCTTCTTCACCTAAAAAATAACAAAGAAAGGTCGTATATTTCACATCCTGTTATCTTGCTACAAGTACAAACATGTATTACCTTTTTTCTTTTTTTTTTTTTTGGTTTTTATAATTTTTGTTCAATAAATTATCAGTAATACAGGCTATATAAATAACACACTTGGATTGTGTTTTTTTTTTTTTTTTTTTCTCTTGATTTTGATTTTATAGTATAATAGTAGTTACGATGAAACAAAAACCAAAGTCACATAAACTTATTGTCGACATTCACCTTCAAGAGATAAAAAAAAAAAATACTAAATAATGCCTATAAGACCCGAGTTTGAGCAAGAATTGGCCCACGTTTTATTAATCGAATTATTATCTTTTCAACTTGCTTCTCCTGTTAGATGGATAGAAACTCAAGATGTCTTTTTGCAAAACCTTGGGAGCGAAAGGATTATCGAGATCGGTCCTTCTTCGATTTTAACCAATATGACCAAAAGAACTATTGCAAATAAATATGAGTCCTTTGATGCCGCTTCCGTTCTAAAGAGAGAAGTATTGTGCCATTCTGTCGATTATGACGCTATTTATTATAATGATGAGCCATTGTTAAAAAGTGAAGAAATGTTAAGGGAGCACGGTGATCACGCAACTGCTTTAGTGAAACCTACTGCTCCTGCCAGTCCTGCTCCTTCCGCTGGTACGAATAAATCTGTTGCTCAACCAATATTTGATGTTCCAGTTGAACCCAAATTCATTGTACATACATTAGTTGCTCAGAAGTTGAAGAAACCATTGAATCAAATTTCTATGCTATGTTGTATTAAAGATCTAGTTGGAGGCAAATCCACCATTCAGAATGAAATTTTAGGTGATTTATCTTGTGAGTTTGGAAATATCCCTGAAAGATTAGAAGATATTCCTTTAAACGAGGTGGCAGAATACATCAAAGAAAACAATGCACCCAGCAATAAATTAGGAGTCAAAACTTCATCTTTAATTTCTAGATTGGTTTCCTCTAAAATGTCTGGTGGATTTAGTATAACTGTAATTAGAAAATATTTATCTACAAGATGGGGGTTCTCTACGGGAAGACAAGATTCTGTTTTATTGACAGCCTTGACTAATGAACCTAAAATTCGATTGAGTGTAGAGAAGGATGCCAAACTGTTTTGGGATGATATGGTTAAACATTATGCTTCAGCTTCAGGGATTAAATTAGATAACATAATCATTGCCGCTGAGCCTTCTGGTGGAAGCAGTTCATGCACTATAGATGTAGCTACACTAGAAAATTTATTTATGGACCAAAAGCAATTAACACAAAGACAATTAGCCCTTTTGGCAAATTATTTAAAACTTGATTTGAAAATTGCTGATAAGGAACTGTTGAAAAATAAGGAATCCTTCGAACAGGTGCAGGCACATTTGGATTGTTTAACTGAAGAGTTTGGCGAGTATTTCCTCAAGGGTGTATCACCGTACTTTTCAAGAAAAAAGGCCAGAAAATTTGATTCCTCTTGGAATTGGGCCAAACAGGACCTATTAGCCTTATATTTCAAGGTTATTCACCATGGACTGGGAGCTTTTAACGAGGAATTGGTAAATGATACCATAAACTTTATAAATAAGTCTAATGCCTTTACATTAAAAATTATGGAGTACCTTTATTACAACATTGATGACAAAAGGGGTAAAAACTACGGCTATGCAAAAAGTTTTATTTCCAAATTACTTGAAAAGTGCAGAATTCATTGTAACTTGAGCCCTGTTTTTAAAAGTGTCACATTGTTTACTGATCCAAATACCTTTGTTGATGCCAATGGGAATATTATTTACAAAGAAATTCGAAGAAATGTAATTGAACTATTTCCCCAAGATTTGGAAACCACAATTGCTACTTTTAAAGCTGATTCTGAAGTTATTGAATCACCGGGGAAAATGAATAGAATCCATAGAATCATTGAAATGGAGGCTAGTAGACAAATGTTTCTTGAAGAAAATAAAGACCCAGAACCCATTTTTGACTTTGATAATGATTTTTTGTGTGTAGATTTTATCAATAGCGTATGCGAGTCACCAATTGAAACACTCGTTGATTCAGCATTGTCCTCATCTATTCCATTAAAACAAAATTCCTTTTTTAGCTTAAAAAGAAAGGACAAGTCTGGTGAATGGTTAAATGATAACGACTTGACCATTTTGTATTTCGATGCTCTACAAAAAGCCCTTGCAGAAGGTGTAACTTTTGATAATAAATATGTTTTAATCACTGGGGCCAGCGTTGATTCTATCGGAACATATATTTTGCAAGGTTTGTTACAAGGAGGCGCTAAAGTGATTGCCACCACCTATTCCTTTGACAGGAAAAAAACTAAGTACTTCCAATCTTTATATACAAAATGGGGATCAAAAGGATCAGCCCTGGTTTTAGTTCCGTTCAATCAGGGTTCCAAGCAGGATTGTGAAAATTTAATTAAATATATCTATGATGATGTGAAGAAGGGTGGATTGGGCTGGGATTTAGATGTCATTATTCCATTTGCAGCTATTTCAGAAACTAATGTTGAACTAGAGAATATTAATTCAAAATCTGAATTTGCTCACAGAATAATGATGACAAATATTTTAAGAATGCTGGGCTGCATTAAAAGAGAAAAAAGATCAAGAAATGTTGATACTAGACCTGCTCAAGTTATTTTGCCCCTATCATCTAATTGTGATACGCTTGGTGGCAATGGTTTATGTTCTGAATCAAAACTGGCATTAGAGGCTCTTTTCTCCAAATGGCATACTGAAAATTGGTCATCTGAACTGAGCATCTGTGGCGCTATTATTGGTTGGACACGGGATGCTGATTCTACATCTCCAAATAATATTATTGCAGAGGGTCTTGAAAATAGAGGTATAGCTACTTATTCCCAGGTAGAAATGGCATTTAACTTACTGGGATTATTAGCGCCAGATATTGCGTTGGCGTGTCAAAATTATCCTATTGTGGCTGATTTAACCTCCGGTTTGCAAAACATCAATAATTTAAAGGAGGTAACTACTCAACTTCATTCTGATTTGTATGAAATTTCGAGTATTAGAAAGGCCATTTCAGAGGAAACTTTTATTGAAAAAAGGGTCACCACGGGTAAGGAGATTGACACTTGCCATCCCAACTTTGAAGTTTCCCCTAAATCTAACATAAATTTGGGTTTCCCAGCTTTGAAATCTTACAATGAAATCAAAAAGTTGTCACCACACTTAGAGGGCTTATTAAATTTGAATAAAGTAGTTGTAATTACTGGATTCGCTGAAGTTGGTCCATGGGGGTCATCTAGGACTAGGTGGGAAATGGAAGCCTATGGAAAGTTTTCCTTGGAAGGCTGTATTGAGATGGCTTGGATGATGGGATTAATCAAATATTTTAGTGGTAATATAGAGGGAGTTCCCTATACAGGCTGGGTAGATTCTAAAAGCAACGAACCAGTAAAAGACAATGATGTTAAAAGTAAATATGAAGCCCATATTTTAGACCATACAGGGATAAGGCTAATTGAACCAGAATTATGCAATGGATATGATCCAAATAAGAAACATTTAATCCAAGAAGTCGTTGTCCAACATAACCTAGAACCATTTGAAACTTCAAAAGAGGCTGCTTTGCAATTTAAGCAAGAACATGGCGATAAGGTGGATATATTTGAAATTCAAGAAACTGGTGAATATAGTGTTAGGCTTTTGAAGGGCTCCGTTTTGTATATTCCCAAGGCCTTGAAATTTGATCGTTTAGTCAGTGGTCAAGTTCCAACTGGCTGGGATCCAAAAACGTATGGTATTTCTGAGGATATAATTTCACAAGTTGATAAAGTCACTTTGTTTGTTTTGGTGTCTGTTGCAGAAACTTTTATTTCATCTGGTATTACTGATCCATATGAAGTTTATAAATATGTGCATGTGTCTGAGGTTGGAAATTGCTCTGGATCTTGTCTGGGTGGCGACTGGGCCTTGCATCGTATGTATAAGGATCGTTTTAAAGACGAATCCTTTCAAAATGACATTTTGCAGGAATCTTTTATCAATACAATGTCTGCATGGGTCAATATGCTTTTAATATCTTCATCGGGTCCTATTAAAACTCCTGTTGGCGCATGTGCTACCGCTGTAGAATCTTTGGATATTGGACATGAAACTATTTTATCAGGTAAGGCTAAAATTTGTATTGTTGGTGGCTACGAGGGCTTTATAGAGGAAAGTTCCTTTGAGTTCGGTAAAATGAAGGCTACTTCGAATTCTATTGATGAATTTGAATGTGGGCGAAGTCCAGCTGAAATGTCTAGGCCAGCCACTTCCACACGTAATGGGTTCGTTGAGTCAGATGGTTCTGGTATCCAATTGCTTATGACTGCTGAACTAGCACTGAGTATGGGCGTTCCAATTTACGGTATTTTGGCTTTTACTGCCACTGCTTCAGACAAAATTGGTAAGTCTGTACCTGCGCCTGGGAAAGGTATTTTAACTACTTCTAAGGAGCATAACTCAATTTTTATGCCCAAAATCACCAATATAAAATACAGGAAAAGTCAACTGAAGTCGATAAAAGAGCAAGCAAAATTGTGGGCCATTGCTGAAATCGAGGCTTTGAGTGACGAGGTACTTTTCGTTCCAGAAGTTCAAAGGACCCAATATGTTGTAGAAAGAATTGCTGAAATTGAAAACCAGGTTGATTACCAAATTAAATGTGCTCAAGATCAATGGGGTAATGAATTCTACAAAAATAATCCATGCATTGCCCCAATAAGAGGTGCTTTAGCTGTTTATGACTTAAGCGTTGATGATATTGATGTTGCATCTTTTCACGGTACATCTACAAAAGCTAATGATACTAACGAATCAGCTACTGTTAATTCAATGATGGAACACCTAGGAAGAAGTGAGGGCAACCCTGTTATTGGCGTTTTTCAAAAATATTTGACTGGTCATCCAAAGGGTGCCGCTGGTGCTTGGATGACAAATGGTGCTCTTCAAATTTTAAATAGCGGAATTATTCCAGGAAATCGTAATGCCGATAATATTGATTCAGCTATGGAACAATACAAGTATGTAGCTTATCCCTCCCATAGCATTAAAACTGATGGCGTGAAGGCGGTTTCTATTACATGCTTTGGATTTGGCCAAAAGGGTGCACAAGCTATTGTTATAAACCCAGATTATTTATATGCTTCAGTTACTGAACATTTATATGAGGACTACAAAACCAAATTAAAAAAAAGAGAAAGAGTAGCTCAGCAGTACTTCAGCAAGGGAATGATCAATAACAGCTTGTTTGTTGCCAAAGAGAAAGCTCCATACCCAGATACTTTACAAGAAAAAGTGTATTTGAATCCGTTAGCTCGTGTGACATTAAATGAAGATAATGAGTTAATTTTTGAAGAACAAACTGTTGGAAACGATCAAGATTATGATAGTAAAAATGCAAGTCAAACTACTAAAATGGTATCTGACTTGATTAATGCAACTAAGGGTCAGTATCATAAACCATTTGAAGTTTATATTGAATTGGTTAATAAGGATTTAGATATTTTTAATGATCTAAATTTACTTTTGACTGAATTTACTACAGAAGAGATTAACTATTGCAAGAAACAACCAGATCAAAGAGCATCTTTTGCGGGTACAAAAGCTGCTAAAATGGCAATAATGAAGAAGTTAAATATTCAATGCAATAAAGAGTATTTAAAACAAATTGAAATAGATAGAGGCTTGGATCTTACACCTAAAGTAAAACTCTATAGCTATATCAAGGACATGGTGACTAAAATGGGAATCAGTAGCATCAATGTGTCAATTATAAATAAGGAGCTACAGGCTATAGCTTTTATTAGTTATTGAGAATTGGCTAGGTGATTTTTTTTTATTTTTGCCATACATTGGGTTTTAATACCCCAAAATATTATTATGCTGCAACTTTATACTAATTGCAATCTACTTGTTATATAAATTATTAAAAAAAAAAAAAAAAAAAAAAAATGGGTCCGAAAGTCAAAAGTGTTTAGCCGTGTATAACAAATATATCGGACTGTTATTTCAATTGTTTTTTGTGACAAGATATTGGTGTCAGCGATCGATATTATTTTAATGAGTAAAATGAAAAAAAAGGACCACAAAAGAAAAAAAAAAATAGAAAATAGAAAATAGAAAGTAATAAATGAATAATAGATACTTAATTAACTTCACTATATATATATATATATTAACATTTAAACTTTCCGTAAGAGGAAAAAAAAGTTTTTAAATAAAAAGAATAATAAAAAGGTTATTAATTAAAATATTAATCACACATACGAAGAAAAGTATTACATGGAAAGTTCTATTTTAAGAAATTCAGAAAAATTAATCAAAACCATTTATTCTTCACCATTAAATACCATGAACACAGAGTGTGATCATACAATACAAAGTGATATTCAAACAAGCACTATTGTATTAAGGCTGGAACTTAATGATAATCCGTACAATGCTGATATTTCCAAATTTAGATCGACTGAAAATTTTTTTACAAAGGACTCTAGCAGTAAAGAAATAAAAAAAATATCATCCATAAAAAATTTAAAACTCCCACTTGATATTTCATACATTTCTGACAGGTTAATTGTTGGCTCTTATCCTGTTACCAAGTATCCAAAACTGTTATACAGAAACAAATTAGAGGATGTAATCCAATTTTTAAACCAAGCCCATGGACACAATAGATGGAAAATCTTTAATTTAAAAGTTGAACAAAGTGATTCTGATTATACAGATAATGAGTTATTATCAATCATTAACAGTTTTAAAGATGCTAATAAACAAGTCGCCTTAACAAATTATGAAAACAACGAATCTATAACTCTGCCACTTACGTCTAATAGCACTAATACCGATACTACCAATCAAAATTCTCCAAGACTCGGTTGGTTCGAAATGGCATCCGAAAAATTAAAAAAAACTATGAGCTATAGTAACACTGGGAGCTACAATAGAAGTTATGAAAAACCACAGAATCTAAGATATAATAAGAATAATGCAGCCTCCAATATCTCACAGTATCTAAATAGATGTGGATGGATGGACCATGCACCCCCAACATTTTTAAACTTACAAAAAATTATTGACAATATGAAACAATGGTTAGATGATTGTGGTGAAAATATTTGTTTTGTTCATTGTAAAATGGGAAAAGGAAGGTCGGGTGTTATAGCTACTGCATATATGATGAAATATGACAATTTGTGTTTAAAAGATGCCTTAGAGATTTTTAAAAATACTAGATTTAAACCGGGAGTTAGCAGAGGGATCACGATACCGTCTCAATTAAGATATTTGAGCTACCATGAACAGTACTTGTCTTTCAAAAAAGAAAGTGATCGTCTAGATATAATTAAAATTTTAAATTCAGAATCGAGTATATTATTACAGTTTCAAATTAGACAGATCCGAATTTTAAAGCCTAGCAATCTTTTATTTGATAAAAAATTAAGAGAAGAATTAATTTTTGAAATAAATTTTGAATGTGTGAATAGTCATAATATGAATAAAATTGAGCCCCTTTTCAAGTATGTGTTTAATTTCAGTGACTACTTATTAAATCTAAATGGAAATATAGTTATGGAAACTGCAACAAATGGGAATAAACTATTAATTTTCAAAGAAAATAAATGTCTCAAAGTTGGTATTTCGGATGTAAGAATAACTTTTTCCTTAAAAACTAAATCCAAACATACAATTTTGAATAACGTATCAAAGTATTCTTCTTATTCTTATTTTTGGTTAAATTTCTACTGGGAAACTTTGTCATGCAGTGTTAAAACACACGAGCCACAATATTATTTGTTGGGATCTTTGCAAAAAGAACAGGCCAATAAAGTCCGTGGTTTTTCCATGGGTCAATATCAAATAAATTGGAATACCTTAGACGGCAGTGGCGGAATAAATGGTAATTTACATAAAGGATTAAAGTTATTTGACAAGATAGAAATAGATTGGGCTGTGTGATTAATGTTTTCTTATGTATCGCTTTTATCTACTATTAAATAATATATTTTTGATTTATTTTATATCATACGTTTAAAGTTTTAAAATATATACTATTAAATTCTTTGTTTAAAAAATGTGTGAAAAAAAAAAAAAAAAAAAAAAAAAAAAGAAAATAAGATATATAAAATTTTGGTTAGAGCAATATCTCATTTATCCTTTTTTCTCTTTTCTTTATTGCTATATATACTATTAATTTGTTCCTTGTCCAGTTTTTCCCATGCGTCTACTACTATCTTGGAAATAAATTCAACGGAATCATTGTTGTGATGTGCTATTGCTTGGATATTTTTTACTTTGTAAGGTGGCGTGATTTTAACTTCTTCTAGGAGAATAATATCTTTTGTGCGATTATCCCACTTTATTTCAGATATAGTTTTATGTAACTTGTCAAAGATAAATTGGCCTTCTTTAGTAACATTCTTTCCTAAAAACAAATCTCTTTGGCCAGTAATTTTCACTTGTTCATCTAACAAATTTTTTACTCTTTCCAAATCAACATAATGTGGCTTCAATGGATGTTTTTTTAAATAAGAAACTGACGATTGTGTATTATTGATAAATTCAATCGACTTGATAAATGATATTTTAAAAATTTTAAAGGAGAAACCGTTATTGTTACTGTTACTACTACCACTATTGTTATTAGAATTTTGCTTTTGACCACTTGTTAAAATAGTTATATTACCACTTTCAGAATTAAAAGAATATATTCTCCCAATAGTTTCCTTACCGAGTAAATTGGTAACTTTTACTGTAACACCAATAATGTTATCTAAATTCATTATTTATTTATTTTTTTCTTTCCCGCAGTTTTTCTTGTTAAATATACATATATTTTTTTTTTTTTAAGTTATAGGTTTAAGTTAAGGGAACCATTAAGTAATTGTGGATTTACAGATATGTTTGAACAAAAAGCTGCAACGCAAGAACTATGAAAAAAAAAAAAAAAAAAAGATGAATATAATTTTTTTTTTTTAGTAGATCTCCTTTTTTTTTTTTTTTTTTTTTTTTTTTTGATTTTTATTTTACTATTATTTTTTTTTTTCTCTTGATGTCCGAAGAACTAAACAAGGACATGTAGTCCGGTATGAATTTAAATAACAGGATATATAATATATATATTTTCCTTTTTTTTTTTTTTTTTGTTTTTTTGAAAGGGCAACAAAAAGAAAAAAAAATTGCTTAATTAATAAACAACAGAAATTAACACAAATTAAATTAAATTAAATTAAATTAAATCCATTTTCATTTTCATTTTTACTTGCATACGTGTACATTTCCCATTCTTCATTTTACCATTTGTTTACCACTTAATAATCCCCAATTATAAAATAAACTTTTTGCTTATTAAATTTAAAGTCTGTTATCAACCATTTTGGATGGATAAAGTCACAAAAATATAAAAAGGTATATTCTAATAGAAAGAGCAGGGAAGTGGTTTTTTTTTTTTTTTTTTTTTCCAAAATTATACCGATATTATAACTGGTTTTTCATTATCCCAACTAACAAAAGACAACTCAATAAAAAAGCAAGAAACCGAGCCATATTAATCAAAATTCGTTCATTATAATTGTTCAGATGCTTCATTCAAACCAAACCTATTCACATTCTTCCGTGTCAACCCATTCTTCTCCTTCATCATCGTCATCTTCTTCTTCCTTGCCATCCCGTTCTTCATCTTCCCCTTCAAATTTATCAGTAGATTCCCCTAAGGAAGAAGATATAAACAATGGAGTAAATTATGATTATGTGACATATGATATTGCAGATCAGCTTCCTACTACCGAAGAACAATATATTGAAGAATTAGAGAAGAGATTACAACAGTCGTTGGACAGAGATCCAAATAATATGCCCGACAATAATAGTATTTTAAAAAGCATTAATCCCAGAAAAGAAGATGACCAAATGCATAGTTCGTTTTCTAACGTTAACGACATTAATATCAATCCTGTTGCAATTCATGGTGCATCTTCAGGAATAACATTTCAAATACCTAAACGAGTTAGTAGTCCAAAGTTACTAAGAACCAAATCTCAACCGTCCTCATCAAACTCTTTACGTTCATTAGCAAAATATAAAGAGGAATCATTCTTACCGCTATCCTCCTCGTCTTCCTCTTCATTGAATAATAAGCCTTTGTCATCTTCGTCCTCTTCACTATTGAAAAGAAAACAAGATAATATAGAGACAAATAATACAATTTTAAACGAAACAGCGAACAGAAAAAACAGAAGCAAAACTATTACTAAAAAAATTGATAAACAGGATATAGAAGAAGAGTCGAAAGACGTTAATACTAATAAAATTAAGGATGATACTAGAAAATATAATGCTTATAATGTTAAGCGAGTACCTAAGTTTGAAATTAACCTTGGGGAGGACGAAGAAGAAGAAGAAGAAGAAGAAGAAGAAGAAGAAGAAGAACACAACCGACAACAACAACAACATGGAGAAGATGATGATGATGATGATGACGATGACGATGACGAATTTAATATTATACAAGAAAAGGAGCCAGAAGAGCATATAAAAATAAACGAATTAGATTTTGATAATGAAGATGAAATAAGTGAAATCAGAAATGAGGAGTTACCAGATTTCAGAGATTTTGAGCAAACTGAAGAAGAAGATGAGGAAGATGAAAATAACGATTTTGCAAAAGTCGATGAAATTGACGGCCCCATTTCCAATTCTCCCAATAATAATTATGATGATTCCACCACAAATTTGACAGTGCATAGAGATATTCCTTTAATTCTGGATCAAAATATTGGATCTTATAATAACAGTAATAATAAAGCACACTTGAATACATATAATAAAGATCACGACGCTAATTCTACGCAAATATACAAAAATGACTCTGAATATTTAGCGTGTCCATCTAGTTACCTTGATAAAGACTATAACATTCCAGTAGCTAGTGATTTACAAAAACAATTGGATAAACGGGCATCTGAGATTATGCAAAGTGCAGAACATAACAATTTTTATGGGAAACAATACAATGGTATTTATCAACCTTTAACAAAGCCTCTACTGAATTGGGAATATAAGAGCGTATATTCTATAAACCATGAAGTTTCATCTTGGTTCCACTCTTTAGGTGATTACAGATTAATTGAACAGGCAATTTGTTCTATTGAAGATATAGATACAATATTAGACTCCTTAATTGCTGACGACATTGTAAATTGGACCAAGATAGCATATTACTCCATGGGTGTTTATGGTAAATGTTCCAAAGTCAATGAATTAGAAAGAAGTTTGATTGAAAACAATTTGAATCTAAATAGAAAGGCAGGCTTGAAAATTTTGAAAATATTTAAAGAACATCTGATATTGTGCAGGGATTCCAAGAAAAAATTAACCAATTACACTAATCTACTAAAATTGTCTTCTACCGTAGTCTATTTAATGATAACTGTGGCGCTATCAAAACGTCGGGATTATTCATCTACTAATGATGACAGAGTGAGTGAAATAACTGAATTGTGCGACATTATAGATGATTTAGATTTGTTAGTGTTTTTATTACAGTATATAGAGCATTGGAGATGGCACAGTCGTCTGGCTATGAGAATTCGTGATGTCATTCAAATTTTATACAAGTTAATTGTCTTACAATTCGGGGATGAAACTATTTTCAAGAATGCAGAAAAATATTGCTATAAAAAAAATGGTATTCCGTTTCCAGGATATGATGATCTTGCTGATGTAAAGACAGGAAGTGGTCCAGGAAAAACAAAATATCCCTCCACCAATTTTGAACAGTCATCTAAGTTAAAAGTTAATCCAGTTCAGTTTGAATCATTTAAAGAAGACATTACTTCCAGATTCCCAGTCGCAGAATTAGATTCATATATGGAAGAAAACTTTGATAATCCAAATTCCTTAGCGCAGTTTTTAGAAATTACAAGACCCAAGTCTAAAAACATTTTAAATAATAATCTACCGGCCCCACAACAGGATTTGCAGCTATCTGGAAAAATTGTACATACTCCATATCCATCACCCTTGTTGGAACCTATGTCTATGATGTCTAATAATAATGTATCTAACAATACTAATTTTGTCGGAGGCATGAAAAAAAGTAATGGTAAAAAAACCTTTCAAGTAAATTTGGCCTATCCCTTTGTTTTCCCAGTCAATGAGCCTACGAATTTCCATGAATTGCCATACAATGTTCAGGAGGCCATGGATATAATGACTCATAGTGTTCAAGAAACTTTGGAAAGTGTTCAACTATCCTATGAAAAAACTTTATTTATGGAAAAAGAACGTGGTTGGTTAGATCCAAGTCAAGACAAGAGAGTTCCTCAAAAATTTTGCTATGAACAAGACATCAACACTAACCAAAACGCCAAAATTATGAAAAGGATTGAAAGGTTGTATGAAGGTGGACTACCAACCTTTAACTCTTTGATTTACGTTGTCCTTCAAATCATTGAAACGAATTTAAATAATAAAAATTATGATAGCACCAACAGTTCCCAAAAAGCTATTTTAAAAAGCAAAACCACTGTTTTGGCATCTTCTTTGGGCATAGTTTATTTATTATGCAAATGGTTCAGGTTGAGTCATATATGCAAATTTGAATATTTTATCACTTTGATTTATGATTCCAAGTATGTTGATATATGTGCATCTTTAATTGAAAATAATTTTGTTATTGACCGTTATAATTCTATTTTTAATGTGGAAAATGATATAAATGATTTTTGGACATATTGTTCTAAATACTTTAAAAAAAGTGATGGCATTTTAGAAGCACAGGAAAGAACAAAACTTAATGTGGGTATTAATACTACTAACGACGCTAGTATAGTTAGCAACGATAATAATAAAAAAACTGATTTTGATAGTGACGATGAGGGAGAGGGGATAAATGGGTCGTACTCTGAAGATGATCATGATTTAAACATAATATATTTAAATGTAGAATTTTATTCCTTGTCTTTGCTTCAGCAGTTGTTAGGTAAAAGAACGCAGAGATTGAAGGATTTACCCCTAACTATTGGGACAGCTTTTAAGAAACTATATCAAATTTTTAATCTAACCTTATATGATCCTGTTTTAAAGATAATAAAAGAATTGACCCCTTTCAAAAATAAAAAGTGGAAGAGCGAACACATGGATCTAATTTCTGGTGTTTATTTATATCAAAAATTAGATTTGTTAGATAATTGGGTAACTGGTAAGGATATCAATGGTGAAATTAATGATGCATGTGGTGAAGAGATTGCATTACGTGCCTTGTTACAATTTTACAATTTTAGACATTACAAATCTCAAATGGAAGTGTTTGGTTATGCCGAAAAAAAAAATGATGGGATTTTTACAAGAGAAACTGAACAATCATAGGAAAAAAAGAAAAAAAGGAAAAAAGGAAAAAAGAAAAACATATATATATATTTGTAAAATTGTTATAGTTTTTATTTGTCTATTTTATTTTAGTGCTCTGTATGAAAATTACAGAGGGCTTATTATTTTCTTGTAATTATATGAGATTCGTGTCATATTATGGACGTTTGGATTATACAGAAAGCTTTTTTTATTGTAATATATTTTTTCGTGTGTGTGTGTGTTTTTTTTTTCTCTTTTTTGGCGTGCTAATAAGATTGTTATTTTGTGGTCATTGTTTATCCTTATCGCATAAGCTTTTCCTCCCTCCTCGCTCCTTCGTTTTAGTGAATTAATATTATAAGATATACTTGTTCTAAAGATTATTAATAATAACATAACAAACTGGGAACCAATAATATAAAAAAAAAAATATACCAAAAGCTAAAAATCGTTAATATTAACAATTAGGTATGACTTGGCATGATGATCTATTCAATGTGATATCTCAATGTGCGCCAAAAAATGTTTCTTCACAACAAAAAAAACACCTATATTCAGATATACTTGATTTATTAGAGAGCATAGTTATTGATCAAAAAAGGCTTTTTCAAGATTCTGTTTTGCGCAGATTGATTACCCAATATGAGGGGATAACTAGTCCAATTGATGACCGAGGTTCAAGTCTAGAGACTTTGGAAAAATGGAATAAACTTTACAATATAATAAAAACATTAGCAATGTGCACAGATAAAAATTCAATGATTCAACAATTAAAAATGTTAAATACAGTACTTTCTCCAATAAGATCCGATAACGGTTCTTTTATAATACCAAATAACAACATTATTGAAAGTCCTTATTCCAATAGAAGAAATTCTACCATAGATTTAGATTCGCCGTCTCCCATTGAAAAACATGCGAATAAAAATTATAGTAACCGTGATTCATTTGAGTCATTTGAAAACTTGGAGGATAGACTAAGCGAAATAAGGAGCCGATCTTCTAGATACACACATATCAGCAAAACAAACGGGTTAGTGCCCTCAGCACTTGAGGATTATACGGAAACTCTGAGGGCGTTTAGTGATAAATACTATCCTGATTTACTTTCTGAAAATGAGCTTCTAAAACACATGTCTTACACTTTATTAGGAATAACAACAGCACTTTTCCCCATCAAAAATGACACAACGATACAAATACAAATACCAACTAATGTTAGTAATGGGGACAGCGCAATATTACACAATATTTTTGAAGCTTCTATTCTTTACCAGTATTTGAACAATTTTTTACAGAAAATTCAAAATTTCAATCACAATTCTGTTGCATATAATATAACGCCATTGAAAATATCATTACTTTCGAAACTTCAATCAAATTTGCAAACGTATATGGAATTTGTAAACCATGATGTTGTGTTAGCTAGATCGTTGAAGGAGGTGTATTTATTAATTTATGACAAAATTCTAGAACTTAGATTTTATAAATATGTTATTGATCTAGTGCCAACAAAGCATGGTGATGAATTGTTGTCATTTCTAAAGAAGTTACAGAACCATGGGGATAAGGAATTAGAATATTGGTCTAATGATTTGGCAACAGCAATGCAAGGTCTTTATGAAACATATTTAATTAATTGGTTGACCAAGGGGGAATTGGATGCTTCCTTTTCCAGTAGTCTTGATTTTTTTATATATTACGACAATTCTGCTAAGAAAGAAGAAAAAACAACTTTAAATTCATCCTTACTTATGAATACACGTCATGGAGGTTTCATTGATTTGGATAGGTACAAACTGAACAAAAATAAGATACCATTTTATTTATTTTCCTTTTCTAAGAGTCTAAGTGAAAAGTTGGGTTACAAAGTGTACGAAATTGGAAAAAGTTTATTGTACTTATTATATTACTGTGAAGAATTTTCCTGGGTTAATGAATTTACCAGAACTTTTGAGCAGCATTTTTCCAAAATCAATATTTTTGTAAAACAAGAAGAGTTTATATCCATTATCGAGAAACAATACTATAGTGTTATTGATTATATTCACAAAGTCTTAGAAGATAAATACTATTTTATGGAGGTCATTAAAATGCTAAAAGATTTGTTACTTATGGGCAACGGGAATTTTATCAGCATTGTTTTAAGAGAATCGCAGTCTTTTTTAAATGCTGAAGCACAATTTTTACAAAGCTCTGCTTTAACTAATTCGTTAAGGATTTCCATACAGTCAAGCTCGCTACGTCATTTGTTGAACAAATATGATAATAATGAAATAGTAAATTGTGTTGATGCTCGTATCTTAGAATCAGGACATGGGTCAATTGGTTGGGATGTGTTTACTTTGGACTTCATAATATTCAAACCATTAGAGATTGTGATTGGTGCTGATAAAAAGAAAAACTATCTAAAGATATTTAATTTTTTGTGGAAATTGAAAAGGGTTGAGTTTGAATCTCTTAAATGGTGGGAAACGAATAATTCTATAGTACGGGATTTTACTAAGCTACGCCAGGCGGAAAGTAATAATAATAAACCATTAATTAAAGATATATTGTCGAAATTTTCAAAGATAAATTGTTGTCGTCATATTATCTTCACATTTATCGAAAAAGTACAGAGTTATTTATTTTTATTTTTTATTGAAGTGGAATATTCTAAATTTATGAATGAGTACAGGTTATCTATCAACACTAAGAATAGAGTGGGTATGAATAGTAACGACACTAGTTTCTCTGAGATAAACAACACAGATAACATTTTATTGCCTTCTGGGATAGGTGTGCCTTTAAATGGGTTGGGCGACAGTTTGAATATGGAGGAGCTTAAGGAATTACATGAAAACTTTATAAAAAGTTTAGTGGATCATATATTATTAACCAACTCTAATAATAATTATGTAGGAAAAATTTCTGGGCAATTTTACTCTACTTCATTAACTTCAATGATAAAAAGCATTTTACAATTTACCAAAACTTATAATATCTTAAATGAGACTATGTATGAAATTTATTTAAAGTTTAATTTATCCTCGATTGATGGTTTGAATTCTATTTTATCTAAATTCAACAACTCATTGTTACAAATAGCTAAGGATTTTAAAGTTTTTGAGGAGCAAAAAAATGTTTTGCTAAGAGACTTAAGGTTGGATACGAACTTGCCTCAAACAGCTTTAGAATTAAGTAATTTTCTAAGGTAGATAGTGTGATCATGTAGTTTATTTATTTATTTTTTTGGAAAACTGTAATATATATATATATATGTAATTTTTTTTTTTTTTTTTTTCACATACTTTTTTTTCTTAACAAAAAATTCTATTAAACTTTAATGGGATAAAAAGTTCTCATAATAAAAGATTTTACTGAAGGCCTTAACATATACTCGTATTTATTCTTTCTTTTGTATAACAAATCACAACTTAGAGGATTGTTTTCATTAGGGAGCGAATTATTATCTATTCTACTATTGGTAACAATTTTATCACTAGGTTCTAGTTCCTTAGAATGGTGAATAGTTGAAGTTTCATATTTATCCAATTGCTCATTGGTATTTTTCAGTCTCTGCTTCAGATTTATTCTGACAGTATATTCTCTAATCAACAAACTCATCAATAAGGCAGCAACAAAACAAAAGCCTGCAAAAATCTGTGTGTGCAAATATGGATTATCTTTATGTTTTGGAACAGTTAAAGCTTGTGCTACAACTTCACAAAACAATAATGGAGGCGAGGAAGAAAGGTTCATCCAACCCCAAGCAGCAGAAAAATCTGAAGGCGGTACCAAATCAGCAATTAGAACAGCGTTCATGACATTGGCAACACCAACACAACATCCGACACATATTGAAAAGAAAATTAACTGAATAAAAGTATGCGCTGTTATCCAAAATGCAAATAAAAAGATACATAGCAATAGTGTCATTAAGGAAGTTACATTTGATCTACCCAGTCTATCACCTAATAAACCCATTCCTGGTCTCCCAAAACATTGAGCAGCATTAATTACTGCAGTCAAAATAGAGGCTTGATGACGGGATAACCCCTTGGAAATACCATATGAGGCCAAAGTAAAAATCATTAAATTATAACCAAAAATAGCCAAGGAAAAGCAAATAGCAATGATATTCACATGATATGACTTGATAATTTTCAAAGAAAACCCAATTTTAAATTGTTTTACAATATTTTCTTTAGTCAATCCCATTGGCTTGACTGGATTATGTTGTTTGATGAAAATAATCGCAATAAGAATACCAACGGTGGAACTTATTGTCAACATAATCAATGCCCATTTTTGATTTCCTGTATCTGAAATCAATTTGTTGACACTTAATGAGTAGGTAACTCCGCCAGCGCCGGTGCCGATCAAAGAAACGCCCAATGCAAATGATCTCTTCTTTAAAAACCAACCGGGCAAGACTGTTGTTGCTGGAACAAAAACAAAGGACATACCAATGCCAATCATCACACCTTGGGTTAAATATAGTTCCCATAATCTGGTACTATATGCTGCCATTAGAAAACCAGCAAACATTATGCAACAGCCAATGATCATCGGTATTTTTAAACCAACCAATTTCATGACAATAGCAGCAAAGGGTGCACCTGCCTCCCCTAGAAAAACAGTAAAGCCTGCAATAAAGGCATAATCATACTTGGAGGCGCCTTTAAAAACATCGTTGTTTAAATAATAAGCTAAAAAAACCCCAAATCCAGAATTAGAACCCCAAGTACAAAACATTGTCAAGGTAACACAAATGCAACAAATCCAACCATAACCGCCTTCTGGCGGTGGTTTTAATTTTCCTGTACTTTTATTGGTAAAAACTTTTTTCAAAGGTTCAATTTTTTCTTCCAGATTTGATCCATATCCGGTATTAGTTTTTTCCAATCCACTCTCCAAATGCTCAGGATTTATTGTTTCATCAGTATTGTGACTTTCTAATCGTAGCGCATCACCTAAATCAAAATTCTTAGTTAATAATCTATTTAAGTCATTGTTGTTTAAAGATTCTTCCTCCTTAGTTTGCATGTTATCATCTTGAACAGCCTCCTTAACATCTGTTAAAATTTTTGAGAGCGTTGATTTATATGTGTGTATAGTGTTTGATGTAATTGTTTTAGTGAATTTTTCTCCGTTTAAACTACAGGAATCCGTATTTTGGTGATCCAATATAGATTTATTGGATTTATTTCCAGCATTATTACTTTGATTGTTCGTAATATGCTTAGCATTTATAGTGTTTAATTCAGATGCTAAAGAAGAGGATGATATGGATGCTAAGCTTGATATATCATCGTAATCATAATTAGGTGGCAAAGTGCTATTTTTAGTATTTGGTAAAGAGGCTGTATTCTTATTGATTCTCTGTGACTCTGTGTTTGAATTTGAAAAAGTTTGTTCTTTTGCTGAAGAAGACGTAAGATTATCGTCAGAAGGGAAAGTAGCTGGTGGACTCATTATGGTTTATTGTTATATATTTTTATTTTATTTTTTGTAGGAATGATTGATATTGTTAAATCTGAATATACTTAAGATTTGCTCTCCTTAATTGTTCATGTTGGTACAAACCGCTGTTAATGACTTGAGGGGAAAAGAAAAAGAAAAGGAAAAAACAATAGATTAACACGAGCTTTTTATTATTATTATTATTATTAGTAGTAGTACATGTGACTCATAGTATAAAGATTGCTTTTAATGTTACAGTTTTTAAGGTTATAAAAAGATGTAAATTATACGAGAACTCCCCCGCGTTTCTCACCCCCCTCGTAAGAAAAATAAAAAAAAAGATCGGGATTATTTTCAAATTATTTTATGTTAGCCTTGCCTTTAAATTCATTACAATAAAGCATTTAACTATATTAAAAGTATATATTTGTCACTTAAGTTTATATTACAAATCTTATATTTGTTTTTAATTACTGATTCTTTCTATCAATAATAATAATAATGATAATCATATGGAAAATATCTTTTTTGTAATGTTATTACCCAAATCCGGGTAATAATAATAATAATAATAATATTTCAAACCACAACTACTATCGTATATAGTGATGCTTGGTCCTTTTCTAACATTTCTTTTTCTAACATTTCTTTTTTTTCCCCCCCATTGAAAAAAAAGGCATTGCTGAAAAACACAAATATAAATATATATTATTATCATTATTATATTTTAAATACTTTCCGAATTTACATTCTTACTAATATTTCAATGCGCCTTGAAAAGACAGAAATATATCTACTAAGGAGGTTAAAAAAAAAATAAAAACATATACTATAACAAACATACCTATAGAATTTTGCATAATGGTTGAATCAATTGTTACAGATGTAACTCATAAGAATTTAGAACAGGAGCTTATAGGCCAAAATAAACCAATTGACATTTTGTTTGATCCAAATACAAACCCTGGAAACAATGAAAATGATAATAAACCTGATGTTTTGCTAGAAGATATAGAAGGGTTAGATAACAATGATGAAATGAACAACGGTGCTAATGACTCAAAAATTCAAAAAAAAGAGCAAATTTTAGATGATAAGGTAAAAAATGACGATAATTCAAATAGTATTGACAATCGTACTGATGATAAGGGCAATGAGGATGATGACGAAGAATCTGAAAATGATGACGAAGAATCTGAAAATGATGACGAAGAATCTGAAAATGATGATGAAGAATCTGAAAATGATGACGAACCAAATGAATACGATGACGACGATGATGAATATAATAAAGCCGATGTTGATCCTATAAGATCAGAACACGAAACATTAAAAGAACCTGTTTTAGAAGTTCCAAAAGATTTTGAACTGTCTGATACAACTCCAACCCAAATCATTGGTCACATACAGTCGGTTTTTGAATCCAATATGATCATAAAATCAGATTTATCTGCTGAGAAACGTGTTTTAAAAGAAGGTGCCATTATATGTTTACAAAATAAAACTATTGTTGGTCGGATTTGTGAAATATTTGGTCCATTGGTTTGTCCCTTCTATAGAATATCATTTAAAGATAAAAATGCTGCAGAAAAGTTTGTTCAAAATATTGGGGAAAAAGTATATCTTGTTATTCCAAGTGCCCATTGGACTGATACTTTTGAATTGAAAAGATTCAAAGGTTCAGATGCGTCAAACGTTTATGATGAGGAAGTCAAAGAGGAGGAACAGGAATTTTCTGATGATGAAAAGGAAGAATCATATAAAAGGCAACAAAAAAGATTGAAGAAGCAAAAAAAACCGAATAATAATGAGAATAATACAAATGTTTCTGAAAATGTGAATAAAAAGAGAAAAAGAAATAATAATACTTATAATAACAACAATAGAAACAATAAGTATATCAATACTAAGAACATGCCAGGGTCAAAGTATAACAATTTCAAATTTCCTCAAATGAGACTTCCCAATTTGATGAAACCGGAACCTTTGAGCTATATGCCTCGTGAAAAACGTGTGCCAGAAAATAGTTCAAATAGTGCTAGCATCCATAATTCTACGGACTATTCTCAACAAAACCAAGTGAATAATACGTACTTATCAAATTACAATGACAATGTGCAACGCAATCTTCAAACAGAATACCAGAACAATTGCACAGGCTCATATGCTAATCCTGGGTTGAATAATAGTGCTAATCCTATTTATTACCAAGCAAATAATCCTTCTCATTTTATACCCCAACCACAATTTTATCCAAACACACAAGTAAAAATATCAACTAATAATAATAATAATAATAATACTTACCAACCATATCAACAAGTACCTAACGCTTATACAAACACATACCAGCAACAACAACAGTACCAAAATCAATCGATACAATTTTACCAACAATATCAAAACCAACCAATGCAATCTTATCAGCAACAACCACAACCACAAATAAATTCCCAAATACAGAAAGTATTAACTTTACTTCAACAGCAATATAATCAAACAAGCCCTTCTCTTTTGAACAATACTAATAATAATGTACACAGAACTGATGATAATGATGTCGATAAAAATTTTAAACCTGATTATTGAGAATTTTTTTCTTTTTATTAAAAAAAAAAAAAAAAAAAAAAAAAAAACAAAAATGTAACATGCCTATATAACTTATTTACTGATAATATATATTATAAAAGTAATTAATTTAGCTCAATAATAAGTTGAATCAATAACCATGGAGGGATTCATTTTCTTTCAACAACATTTAATGCTTGTTTAATTGAATCAAGGGCAGATTTTGGAAAACCAGCATCTGATGCTACTTTTAGTGCATCTGAATTAGAACATACACCTGGTTTTAATTTATAATCGTAAGACTCCCCCAAATAATACGTCATGTCTTTATTGAATATAATGTCATTTTTATAATAAGCTATTTTTTTATAGTCAAGCGGCAGCCTCTCGGTTAATTTTTGTATTTCAGGACCAAAGTGGGTTGCAAACAACGCTTTGCATCTGTTCTTTTGAATTAAATGGTCTAAAACACCATAAGAAATCGCTGCTCCTTCAGTCCAGCTGGTTCCTCTACCAACTTCATCCAATATGGCCAAGGATCTATTGGTGGCACCTTGAAGAATAAACTTAGTTTCAAACATTTCCACCATAAATGTACTCATATCATTATATAAATCGTCAGCTGATCCAATTCTACTGAAAATCTTATCCACAATACCAATCCTTGCATAATCACAGGGAACAAAACAACCCATTTGAGCCATGATTACAATAATTGCATTTTGTCTTAAAAATGTTGATTTACCACCCATATTAGGACCAGTGATAATCCAAACATGTGGCTTACCACTACCATCATCACTGCTCAGAACACAGTCATTTGAAATAAACCTTTTTGCCCTTTTGCTTTGTAAGCCGTCCTCCACTACTAAGTGTCTACCATTTATAATTTCCAAATCTTTCGAATCATCGACTTGAGGACATTTTAAATTTTTTTCAACAGACAAAGTGGCAAACGATGTCAAAACATCAATTTTATCCAAAGTAGACGATAAAGTCCTCAAGTTGTTGCTTTCATTCACAAACTTTTGTTTAAAATTATCAATTATTCTGGATTCTTCTTCCCTTATTTTTGTCGCCAATTTGATAAGCTCCTCCCCCAAATTAGTCCAGGCTTCATATTTAAACGTTTTTCTACTTCTACCAACGTTCATGGGTTCAAATCCTTGAATTAAAGACTCACCCTTTATTTCTTTCCAGTTTCTACTGGGAATAGTGACTTCAAAGAAAAAATCATTTGTTTGTGTAAATTTGAACTTTAAATTGCTACCAATTTTCGTGCTTAAAAATATATCATCTAGTTGTTTATACAGCCTTCTATATTCTTCCAATAAATCGGTAAATTTCACATGTAATTTTTTCAAAGTTGTCGAAGCATGTGGTTTCAATATCCAGTTAAATTCAGAAATAAATTCTGGTATTTGCTGTTCATCAATTGTCTTAGTTTCATTAAAACTCAGTCCATCTCCTTTGCAACCCATTTCATTTTCAAGCAACACACACTCGTCCATGACATTCAAAATTCTTGCCACTAATCTTTTATTATATGTCAAATTAGTGCATAAATTGCTGACACTTTTAATCAACAATTCATCCTTTTTAATCTCTGGTAAAAAATTTGATTCTATGTACTCTCTAATTTTAGTCGTTTCCCTTAGTGAATATGCAACTCTAAGCAACTCAGTCCCATTTCCAAAACCTAGTGAAAACTTTTGTATTATTTTCGATATATCGGAAATGTTTTTTAAATGAAAATCTATAAAATGCTTGGTATATTTTCCGTAGAATTCCACAAAAAGTTTGACTAATTCAAGTCTTTCATTAATAATAGCTACGTTGGCACTTGGCGCATACAACCATTGAGACAACAATCTTGTCCCAGAGGGAGTAACTGTTCTTTTAAGCGAAGAAATTAAACTGCCAGTTTTGTTATTGGTCCTTAAAGTATTATAAAGTTCTAAAGATTCTCTTGTTCTTGAATCAATTTGTAAAATTTCACTAACATTTTCCTTGGTAGGTACACTTAAATTTATAGAGGATTCAGGTAAACGATCTTCTAAATATATTAACAACGTTCGTAAAGATATAATTTCTCTTTGCTCTAAAAAATTCAATGAAGTTAAAAACTCCTTTGTATCTTCAGGCGCAAATAAAGATTGAAATGTAGCAAGTGTTCTATGCTTGGATGGAAGTTTGAAATATGTTATAAAGTACCTGTCTAACTCAACTAATTCTAGATACCATTGGCCCTTTTCCAGACCAAATTCAGCAATATTCTCTTGCAAAACAATTTCTTTGGGATTAATTCTAGAGATAGCACTCACTAAATCTTTTAAAAAAACAACTTGAGAATATAGTTCTCCAGTCGAGATGTCACACCAAGATATCCCTATTTTCATATCAAGATCTGCTAATTTAATAAAACAATTTTCTGGAAATTCAATACTTAACAAAAAGTTATTCTCATTTGGGTCTTCTAAAGCATCATCAATGAAAGTGCCTGGTGTAATCACTCGGAAAACTTTTCTAGAAATTAGTTTTGAACTAGTTTCTTCGTTTATATTTGTTACTTGGTTAACTATTACTACAGAGTATCCTAAATCTTTCACCAAGATATTAACATATTTATTCAATTGGTTTAAAGGAAATCCACCAAATGCAATATAATCTAATTTATGTTTTTTTTTTGACAAAGCCAAGTACAAATCACCACAGTATTTTTCCGCCTGTTCAAAATACAATTCGTAAAACCCTCCAACTTGTGTTAAAACTACATAATCAGGATATTTATCGTATATCTCACGAATTTGCTCCAACATACTGGAAAATTGTTTGTCCTTTTTAATTAATGTTATTGATTTCTCTTTCGAATTGTCCGCCAATGTATCTTTAAGAGAGCTTTCAACTTTGCCTTGTGCAATTTTCGGGGGGGTTCCATCACTAGAAAGCGATTTTAATGAAATACGGTCGTTTAGTTGTTTATTAAAGTCTATTCTAAACTCGTCTAATTTAATTTTAGAAGTATCCAATTGTTTCAAAAATTTCGATTTTTGGGTAGCAAAATATCTGAAAGTTATCGGGACATTAATAAATTTCGTTTTAGTATAAAAATTTAATAAATTTTTGGAATGTTTTGAGAGCATCAATGACAAATCATAAATATTTGTATTAGAATCGTTTGTTTTATTGATCTTGTTTTACAATTACAAATATATATATATCCACATAGGTATACACATTCCTAAAAGGGCTCATATAGATAAATTTGCATGAATAAATATATAATTGTTCATGTATGTGTGCGTGAACTGTAACATTGTTTCAAAAAAAACAAAAAAAAAAAAAAAGAAAAAAAAAAAAGAAAAAAAAGAAGAAAAAAAAAAAAAAAAAAAAAACTAATTTAAATAGCCTTTACAATTAGGAGCACCACACAAACATGGGACTCTTTCAGCCTCATTTGTTTCCTTTTCAAATTTATAATCATATGTTAATTCTTCATTTGCAGCAATATCTCTTAGTGCATAAATCACAATTCTTTTCGTACCACCCACTTTAATGATCTTGGCTGTACAGCTTGGTTCACAACAATGATTAATAAACCTTGCAATCCCACCCTTCTTTGTTGCATCAATAACAGTGTTTTCATTGATCCTAAATAAATAACTTGAGCCAATACCACTTTTCAAATATTTTTTTTCACGAACTTCTGCTACAGATTGTCTAATAACTTCTCCCACATATTCTATTACCATTTCTTTAGCCGCAATGGGCTCCAAAGCATACAATCCCCAATTATGAATCGCTGATCTAGCAAAAGTCACTGGCTTTCTTCTTTTTGTTAATTGGTTCAAGGTCAATAGATCTGTTTCTTTCCCTATAATTTGTTTTTGTTGTTCAATGTCTTGTTGAAACCTTCTATTCAAAGCTCTAGACACCCTAGAAGATTGTGTTTTATTCTCATTTTCCTCAAAATTATCATCTAGATCCACCATACTTATTGCTGTTAAGGATTCTGAGTTTTTATTTGTTAAATCACCTGTATTAGAAACCGTAACCGAGGGACTAGATTGTCTCGCTTCTTCAAAATGATCGTACAAATCATCACCATGTGTTTGAACAGTAGTCAATGCATGTTTACGCCTACGATGAGGTAAAAATGTTATTTTAAGGTTGTCTGGAATTCGTTTAAATCCAGATGACCTGTATGCCCCAGTTTCAACCTTTAATTGAGGATCTAGAAGCATGCCGCCGTTCAATTTATTTAAAATTAACTTCTTTTCGGTACTAATTAGTTGTCTTCTTCTTAAAACTTTTAAATATTCAATTGGATCAGAAATGTTAGACTTGAGGCCAGAATAATTCCTTTGTACCATTATTTTTGATAAGATTGTGAAATCTTCTTCATCAACTAGTCTATCTTGTAAATCAAGCAATGGATCATCATTATCAGAGTTGGATTCAACGACTGGTATTGGAGTAAATGTACAAGTTGGTCTATATTTCTCTGGTATTTTATTCAAGTTGAAATCAATATTAGAGAATAATGCATTTTTGTGATCATCTATCATGTTTCCCTCATCTTCTTTGCGCATTCTCAAAGATTCTTCGTTACCATTTATGTTTGTAGCAGTTGAACTAACATCGGGGGTGTTATGACCAGAATTACTCATATCTACCTCTTTAAAATCATCCATGTCTATAATAGGAGAGTTACTTTTGGCGTTTAAGTAGCTATCTTCAGTCATATGAGACTCTGGTGTCGAACCTCTTGTAGATGAGGGCTCATTTTCATCCAATATATGTGCCAATGGCTTTAAGTCTTTCTTAAGTTTTTTATTCTTTCTTTTTGCTTTGCTTTTTCGTTTAACAAAATCATCTACAAACATATCAATATTGCCCTTGGCAATATTTTCCTCCTTGTCATCGTAATCATCAGTATCATCACTATCTTTCCCCTCATTGTACCTTCTTTTTTTCACAGTTGATAATGAAAATCGTGAACCATATAAATTAAATATATCAAATGTTGAAGTAGTGACGGATTGTGATTTTTTATTTTGTTTTTCCAATTTATTCTTTTGTTCTAATTCGTATTCCTCTTTTAAATCAGAATATTTTTCCTTATCTAAACTGTTCAAAATCGTAGGACCTACAAACCTTTTTCTAATTTCATTTCGTATAACAGAAGCCAATTCTTGTGTTATTATATCTACTGTATCCTTAACTAACTCCTCTTTTGATATATATACCTTTTTTTTGTTTACTAAATTTGGTCTTGAAGGTATATTATATATCTTTGGTTCAATATAAGTGAATGGGATCTTAACCTTAGTTGCTCTATGAATTTTAGATACTAATTGGAAATTTGATTGGTATATTTTCATACAGGATTGAATATCCTTGAAAGCAATAAAAAAGCCTAACTTGTGAGAGTAAATGTCACATCTGTACATTCGTAAAGCATAGCGGAAATCCGGTGGGCTTAGATTATGGTTTTTCAAAATAAATAGTGTAACAAAAAGTACTGGTCTATTATTAACAACAGATCTTAAGGATTCTGGTATTTCTTTAACAGGTGTTGCGTTTGTTGCAAAACTACTCGCAGCATCGGTGCCATTAACAGCACTGGACGTACTCATTTTTTTGTGTTCATTACCACGTGATAAAGCTGAATTATGCTTCTTTAATAATGATTGTCTCTTTTGAACTTGCTTTAAATTTTCTGCTATTAACTGCTCTACCAACTTAGCACAAAGTCCATTTTTATTCAAGGAAACTTTGAATTTAACACCATTTACTGAATATAACTTATTTTGATATTTACGCACCGCCAATTCTGCTATTTTCGATGGGATATTTACATTTTCTGTTTTATTTGAAGCAAATTTGAGTAAAAAGATATTCAAGGGTAAAGAGCTGTTAGGATCAATAAAACTTTGAAAATGTGAAAGATCCCCAAACTCTGATTTAAAATAGCTTTTTATGGTGCTTTCTTGCACCAGTGAATTATTAGAAATAGTATCAGTAGATGCATGTAATACAATTTCAGTTACTGGCGGTGGACCCAATGAATATTTATCATACGATACATGCAAAATTTGTTTAAAAGTATATTTAGCCTTAGTGGTGTTGCTATGATGAGGATTTCTTGGGTCAGTAGTTTTCAACGAAGGTGTTCTTTTAAGTATTTTTTTGTTCTTTTTGTCTATAACCACATACCCTTCTTTAGAAATATAACCATCGCTAGATTGTGTATAAAATTTTTTCATTTCGTCTATATGTATTAATTTTTTCATATTTAATGGATCAAAATAATGATATTGTTCTTTAAAATTTTGTTCGCCCCTGCTTGCACCATATTTTAATACCGGTTTTGGTCTTGGCTCAGTGAAATGTAAGGGAATATAAACATCATTTAATGGCTTTGCTTTGGGATGGGTTGGAAATGGAATGCTTGTTTCTACTGTATCAGAAACAGGACGAATAGGAACATCTATACGATGATTTACGGGTTTTAGTGGTTCTTGTTCCAAAGACGATTGTGGTCTAGTTACAAAAGAGGATCTAATATGTGTTCCAGGACTTACTGCTGGCTGATATGAAGATGAAAAGCGACTAGCTCTATATGAAGAGGAGTGGGAAGAGTTATATCGAGCTTTTGAATACGGTGGTGGCGATGGTTGTGAATTGCGATTATAGGTGTAGCCGTTTGGTCCAGTGGGATTTTTATTTTTATAACCTTGGGTGAAACCATTAAGGTATTTGTCCCTACTGAAGTCTAAATGGTTATGATAGTGATTTGGTCGTTGAGACATAGTTAACTAATATATTATGAATATATGGCCTTACCTTCTCTATATTTGATGAGCTGTGTAATACAAAGACAAATGTGAAAATGAAAGCAGAGATAAAAAAAAAAAAAAGATAGTATAACGCGTAACAATAATGAAATAAAAATTAAAACATATTTTTTTTTTTTTTTCTTTTATTTTTCTTATCGATTTTTTAAAAAAAAAAAAAAAAAAAAAAAAAATATAATTATATTTGCATTCGGCCAAGAGCTGCTACATGTTTATGTATATATTATATATATATATATATATATTTTTTTTTTTTTTCACATTTTCAAAAATTAAAAACATTTTCTTAACTTATCAAAATTTTAAATAATCATCTATACCATTGATCATATTGAAAAAATTATATCAATCACAGGCAAAAGTAGCAAGGAAAGAAAAAAAAAAAAAAAAAAATGGCATCCATTATTGACCAAAGTATAGCTGATTTACTTAAAAAATCAAGAGATGAAATTAACTGGAAAGATCCTAATTTTATTAAATTACATACAGCAACAACAACCATTTATAACTTATCTCTAACTAAATTACCACATTTAAAACCCGATGAATCTGTAGCCAGATGTCACATAGCTGCATTATTATCGTTGGAAAAACTAAAAAGTAAATATCCAGATTTAAATATTGAGTATTCTATAGAGAAAATTCCAGTTGCTCCAAAAAAACTCAATAAAATAGTTCAAATGTTTAAAGAAAATATTTTAAATATTTCACCGGTAAAACAAAAAATAGATACATTAAGTGGATTAGATTGGTTTAGCGATAAATCACCAGTTAAAAGAAAAGTTAATGATATGCTAAGTATGTCCCCAATGGAACTAAGGGAGAGATTATTTGATGAAGATGTTGAAACAAAGAATGAAAGTAGTAAGAAAAGATCTAAGATTGCTGTGAAAACTAAAAAAAATGAGTCGATAAAAGCATTGATAACAAATGCCACTCCAACAAGAATACAAGATGGCACTATAACATCCATGTTGAATTACTCATCCTCTCCAATGAAGGAAACTATGAATACCGATAATAAATCTGCGACTGCGACACCACGTCGTAAATTAGCATTTGAATTGGCTGACCTCCCCCCTTCTTCCCCAATAAAAAATACCGCCAATTATATTAATAACAACGAATCTTCCATTCAAACAAAAAACGATGTCAAAGAAACGGTTGAGAAAGAGCCATTTGAAGAGGCTGATGAAAAAATTGCAGATAGTTTAAATAGCAAAAGTTGTAGTGATGTTACCGCAAATGGACCGGTTAGTAAAACAAAGAAAAATGTTGTACTTAAATCACTCACACTCATTCCTTATTTGGAAAAAAAATACGTAAAGTTTAAACCCAAGGAGCTTATGGACATATGTAATATTTTTGAAATTCCATATGATGAAGCAATGTGTATTATTGATTTTATTTTAAAAAATACAAATTATTTAATCCATGCTTACAAAATGCTATGTGGAACAATACTACTTTGTTGTAGATATATTTTTGCCAAGGAAAGGAAAAAAAACATCAAAGCTGATGAAATCATTCTTTCCAAAATGAAGTATTTATTGAAATGTGAAGATACTGCAGAATTATTTTATTGCTGTGATCTAATGCAGGAGTTGTTAGAAGGAGAAAAATGGTTTAAAGACTTAAAGTTAAAATATGGTATTAATACTAAAGAAGAATTTGAACAACAAATTCTAATTAGAAGGGGTAGTATGTTACAGCATTCCAAAGCAGTTGTTAGTGATGAAGAATATGAATCTTGGAAGAATAATATTTTAACTGATTTACATTTAAGAGATGGAGCATGATGATTCTATTTTTTTTGTATGATAATAGGGTTATTATTTCTGGAATAATGAATAAAATATATATATGATATCTAAATTGATTTAGTTATAAAGTGTAGTAATGTTTTTATTTAGTGAAAGATTATTTGTTTTGCTGCGGGTGTATCTGTGAAGTTATAATAAATGTGGATAAATCAATTTTGTTTATAGCAAAACTGGAAAAGATAAAAACGTAATGCGGATATCTGAACGAAACTTGTTATTAGTCCGATATCCGATATTAACTTTTCTCGTTTCTTTTTTTTTTCTTTTTTTTTTTTTTTCTTTTTTCTTTCTTTTTTCTTTTTTTCTTTTCGTATTCACATGATTCAAATCGTACTTTTCAAAATTAAATAGCTAATAGCCATCAATTATAAAGTGTTATTTTCTTTTAAAAACCAAAAAAAAAAAAAAAAAAAAAAAAAGTAAGGATAATTGTATCAAAGCTGAAAATTAATAAAGTAATTATGACAATTAAAAAAAGAACACATTCTAATATCTCAGATCATGAAGAAGATCTTGTTTCTAACAATCATAAAAAAATTTTAAGTGCTAACACTAATAATATTAATAATGACAGGAGAGGCACTTCTGATGTTATTTCCGAAAACTTGGAGGTTGAAGAAGAAGAAGACTTGGCAGAAGAAAATAATCTTCTATCGTCATCTAATTTTGAATGGCAACGTACAATATCAAAAGTGGTAAAATCTGTTGTTTCTATTCATTTTTCTCAAGTAGCACCATTTGATTGTGACCAAGCTTTGGTCAGTGAAGCTACCGGATTCATTGTAGATGCAGATAGAGGTATCATTTTGACAAATAGACATGTTGTTGGTTCTGGTCCGTTTGTTGGGTTTGCAGTTTTCGATAATCACGAAGAATGTGATCTTATTCCGATTTATAGAGATCCAGTTCACGATTTTGGGTTTTTAAAATTTGATCCAAAAAAAATTGAATATATGGAAGTTAGTGCATTAGAATTGAAACCTTCTTTAGCTTCAATCGGTTTGGAAATTAGAGTTGTTGGTAATGATGCCGGTGAAAAATTAAGTATTTTAAGTGGATTCATCAGTAGATTGGATAGAAATGCTCCTGATTATGGGGAATTAACGTATAACGATTTTAATACTGAGTATATTCAAGCAGCAGCATCTGCTTCTGGTGGTAGCAGTGGGTCTCCAGTTGTTAATAAAGATGGTTATGTGGTTGCATTACAAGCTGGCGGTTCTACAGAGGCTTCAACAGATTTTTTCTTACCATTGGATAGGATATATAGGGCTTTGGCATGTATTCAAGAAAATAAACCAATTACTAGGGGTACAATTCAAACACAGTGGCTATTAAAGGCATTTGATGAGTGTAAAAGATTGGGGTTAACTTCTGATCGTGAAAGTGAGTTTCGTTCTACTTTTCCCGACAAATTTGGGTTATTAGTTGCGGAGACTATTTTAAAAGAGGGACCAGCTAGCAATAAGATTGAGGAGGGGGATGTTTTGATTTCGATTAATAATAACTTGATTTCCTCGTTTATCCAAGTAGACGATATTTTAGACAGTAGCATTGGTGAAAATATTAGGGTTGTTGTTCAGAGAGGTGGCAAAGAAATAAACTTTGAATGTAAAGTGGGTGATTTACATCAAATTACTCCAAATAAGTATGTGGAAGTATGTGGTGCTACGTTCCACGAGTTGTCATACCAGATGGCTAGATTGTATGCTATCCCAGTTAGAGGTGTTTTTTTAAGCAGTGCTACAGGGTCTTTCAACCTTGATAAATCAGAAAAAGTTGGTTGGATTATCGACAGCGTTGATAACAAAACTACTAAAGATTTGGCCGGATTTGTTGAAGTTATGAAGAAAATCCCAGATAGAAAAAGAGTTATGGTGACATATCATCATTTAGGGGATCAACATTCGCCACAAGTTTCTTCTGTATATATAGATCGTCATTGGAGCCATGAATTTAGAATTTACACTAGAAATGATACTACAGGTATCTGGGACTATGCCAAATTAGGTGAACCTATTAAACCCGAACCTCTGGTGCCGAAATCTGCTAAATTTATTGATATGGAATTGGATTCTCCTCAGTTATCTAAGGTTTCCCATTCTTTGGTTATGGTTTCGTCTATAGCTGCGATTCCGATAGATTCTATTTCTAGCGATCCAGTCAGACTAGCCGGTCTGATTTTAGATGCTGTCAATGGCTACGTGGTAGTTTCAAGACGTGTAATTCCACACGATTGCTTAGATTGTTTTGTGACAATTGCCGAATCTATCATAGTTCCAGCAAGCGTAATTTTTTTGCATCCAACACAAAACTTTGCTATAGTTAAATATAATCCAAAATTGGTCAATGCCAACATTGAATCACCTATTTTTTCTGATAGACCGTTGGAAAGAAATGATAAAGTCACCTTTATTGGTCAAACATCCAATGGTAGATTGGTTTCCTCGCCCACCAAAGTTTCATACATTTCATCGTTCAGTGTACCAAGTAATTTAATCCCACGTTATAAAGCTACCAATTTAGAAGCCATTTCTATCGATTGCAACATTAGTAGCAGATGCTATTCTGGTATCTTGTGCGATGAGGATGATGGTAAAATTAGAGGGTTGTGGTTATCGTTTTTAGGCGATAGAAGGGAAGATAAAGAAAATATATATTTAATGGGGTTGGATATTACGGACATTTTACCCGTTTTAAATATCTTACGGAAAAATGAGAAACCATATGTTCATATTGTTGATGCTGGGTTTGGTTCAATTACTCCACTTCAGGCCAGGATCAGAGGTGTCCCTGATGAATGGATTGAAAGAATGGAACAAAGCTCTACAACTAGAATTCAATTTATTTCTGTTGACAGGGTTTCTTACACCAAAGAAATTAAAAATAGATTATATCCAGGTGATGTGATATTGGCTGTTAATGACAAGTTGGTTCAAAGCATGAGAGCTGTATACGGTATTGTTAATACTATTCCTGATAAGGAAATAACATTAAAGTTTAAAATTGTTCGTAACAGCACTGTTGTCGAATTGCCAATTAAGACAATACAAGTTCAAGAAACAGATTCTATTGTTATATTTTCCGGTGCGTTAGTACAAGAACCACATCACGCAGTGTTGCAAGCAATGACCAATCTTCCAAGTCGTGTATATGTTACATTTAAAAGCCAAGCATCTCCTGCTACTCAATATGGTATTTCTTGTACTAATTTTATTACGCATGTCAATGAAATGCCAACTACCAATTTGCAATCTTTTATTAAAGCTATCAAAACAATTCCTGATAACACATATTGCAAGATTAGGTTAGTTACATTTGATAATATCCCATTTGCTATTTCATTAAAGACCAATTATCATTATTTCCCAACGACCCAATTAAAAAAGACTTTGGATACTAAAGAATGGGTTGAAGAGACTGAAGCTGCAGAATGAGACGGCGATAGGAAGGCATAATGTGCCAGCGAGAGAATTAAACAAAAAAAAAAAAAAAAAAAAAAAAAAAAAAAAAAAAAAACAGACAAACATAAAATGTATATTTTCATATAAAAAAAAATTAAAATTAAAATTAAATATATAAATGTATTATATATATATTTACAAGATCTCCTTTTTTTTCTTTTTTTTATCGTAAATTGTTCTTGGTATATTAGCAGAAATAATAATAAGTGAATGTGATATTATATTTATAGGAAATCCTTGCTAGTATATAGCTAGGAATATGGTAATAATTTCTTTAAACGGCGAAGATGCGATGAGTGAGCAAGAGTTTTACCATCCAACTGCTTCAAGTTTGCTTTTCCCCAACCAGCATTTCCATGTTTTCTTCCTGGATGCCCTCTTTTCCAACTATTAGCCGTTTTCAACCATCTTTTAGCAGCCCCTTTATGTGTTTTTAGCTTGTATGATCTAGTAAAAATAAGGCTCGTATTTGTAAATGTAACAAAAGTGCATGACCTGTTAGCTAAACTTAAAATTGGGCTTAATAACTTGTTCAACATAGCTTCCTTTCTTTTTTTTTCTTAGTCTAATATTGTTTATTATGTCGATGTTTTTTTTATTTAGTTATTATAATGATAATATTGTGAAAATGATGATATTTTTTGAACATATGAAAAAAAAAAAAAAAAAAAAAAAAAAAAAAAAAAAATTTAATAAAATTTAATAAAATTTAAAATATGTCCGGGTAAAGTATATTATTTAGCGGAGACGAAATATGAAAAACTATTACCGTTATGATGTTATATAACTTGTTTTGTTACAAGTCATCTTAAACATGAGTAATATTTAAATAAACTTTATAAATGTTAATTGTTTGGTTGAATAAGAGTAGTAATAACGATAAAAATATGTATGGTTTAAAATATTTGATATTCTTCGTCTTAACACTGTAATTTTCTTTATCAACTAAAAAGCTCGCCTAATTGATATTATAAAGTTCACGTGCTATCATAAAACTAAAATAATTCTTAATGGCATCTGGGAAAAAAGATGGAAAAGTTTATAAGGAAGACCAGGAATATACTAATGATTAAATTCAAAAAGAAATTTAAAGTTATAAAGTGCAAAGGCAATAATGTTTTCAATTAAATCTGTTTTATCTACAAGAAAGTTCGAATTCATTTTTCTGTAGGATATAAGTCAATAGAACTAAAGAATAATAATACATATATATGCAGTGACTAATAAATCGCATAATACACTAAATAACAAGATTACTAATAAAAATAGTAGATAATTATGTACGTATACTTGTTATTTTTGATGCTACGTTTATTTACGTAATTTTTATTTACTATTTCCTCTTCATTCTATTTTTTTTTTGGTCGATAATGGCTATAAACAAGGCATTTTAAATAACAACAATATTTGATATATATATATATATTAAAAAAAAAAAAAAATTCAGATAAATCCTGTATAACAACAACAACAACAAATGACAACGAAGTGTATTAAAATTAAATACCAAATCCACCACCTTGAATAGAAGCCAATAATTCATTAATTTTTTTACTTAAAAATGGATCAGCATGCAATTTCTTTTGAACTTTGGAGGCTTCAACTAATCTAATGGCACCAACCTTTTCCTCTGCATTCATGGTTAAATCAGCAGCAGCATCAAATAATTGAATAGCTTCATCTAACTCACTTTGTTGTAACTTTAATTGACCTAAAGTTAACTTAACTTTTGAAGATTTTGGATCTAATTCATTGGCTTTCTCTAACAAATTAACAGCCTCTACAAAGTTTTCAACGGTTGGTTCAGCAACTAAAACAGTAGCCTTAGCAACCCATGGATTAACACCCAAATGAATAGTTGGTGCACATTCTTCCTCCAACTTGATAGCGGCATCGTATTGCTTACTAGCTTTAGCATAATCACCATGGTCAGTTAAAACTTCCCCATAGAAACTAGGAACTTCTGGAGCCTTTGGAAACTTTCTTTTGGCTTCACTAAATAAAGTTTCACAATCAGAAAATTTACCCTCACGGTAAGTTAAACAAGCCAACTGAATGTATGGGAAAACGAACTCTGGATCTAATTCCTTAGATTTTTCAAAATCCTTGGCAGCACCTTCCAAATCCTTAGAAATAAACTTGTATTGAGCACGATGGTAATAAGCAGAGCTGTTTTGAGGGTCCAACTCAATGGCTTTGTTTAAATCAGCCATGTAATCTTCACCATTAGCTGCGGCCTTATCAGCATTTATTAAACCCATAAAGATATAGGACTGGGCTCTTGGATTCAATTCAATAGCCTTGGATACTTTTTCAAATGAAGAAATGGCATCCATTTTAAAGAAATCCAAAACACCAGAATATTCTAAAGCAATGGCATATTTTTTATTATTTTTGTCATCATTGGCCTCCTTGTATAACTTAATGGCTTCGGCAAATTTTTCATCTGCAGTTTCAAAACCATGCAATGTCTTTGCATATAAAGTTTCCAAAGCTTCTTTCAATAAAACATCAGCCTTGTTCTCTGGATCATAATCATCAAATGTAAGTTCAGGTTTAAATGAACCAAAGAAACTAGCCAAATCAGTTGCAGAAATTAACTTTTTGTGCGATTCCTTTTGTTGTTCTTTTAATCTACCTTCCAAGTTTTCAGTTACCCTTTTGTTTAAAATACGCTCTAGCATGCTCTCGATAGAAGCATTGTTGTAGTCACCAAATAAACTCAAAGCGCTAACATCAAGCATAGCATCTTCATATTTGCCTAGAGCTTCATTAGCAGAAGCTCTTCTTAATCTGCATTTAGAATATTCGGGGTTTAATTCCAAAGCAGTGGTGGTATCTTCAACAACTTTTTCTTGGTTTCCCATGGCAGCATAACAGGCAGAACGGTTAGCATAAAAAACAGGATCTTTTTTCAATTCTAAAGCCAAAGTGTAGTACTTAATGGCCTCATCTAACTTTTGTTGTTTAAACAATTGGTTACCATAGTCCTTTAACTTAACAGCATACTGTTCCTTATCTTCAGCAGTAGAGATCTGGCTTAAATCTGGTTCGCCATTAGCATCAACAGGGAAACCAACGTTAGAAATTGATTCTTCTTCGGTAATATCTATGTCTTTGTTGGCCTTAGCTTGGGCTCTCTTTTTTTTTTTATACAACTTTTTTTTTTTTTTTTAGCATTCAAACCAGAGGAAGTGGATGAAGAAGTTGTTTCGTCATCATCTGGAAAGTTAACTTGATTTCGTAAGTTGTAGTAATAATAACCTGCACCGATAGCAGTAATACCTGCTGCAGCAGTAGCTATAATAGCAGTTTTGTTTCTAGCAACAAAACTAGAAACTGAATTTTCAGACATGTTTATTCTATTTGTTTGCCTTTTTTTATTTTATTTTAGGGTATGTATATATATATATTCAACACTTCAGTTCCTTTATTATTATTATTTAGTAAATTAAAAAAAAAAACACTTTTCCTTTTGCTTTTGAAAAAGTCGCAAAAAAAGAGGAGGGGGAAATTAAACTAAATGGGCAATAGAATGGGAGCTTTATTCGATTTAAGTAAAGTGAGATGAAATAGAAATCAAATCTGTGAAAAAGGGAAAAAGAAAGGGAAAGAAAAGAAGAAAAAAAAAAAAAAAAAGAAAAAAAAAGCAGCGATATTACTAACAGAAATTGTTAATAACCTTCGATTAACGGCAATTATCGTAGTTTTTAAAAGCCAAACATTGCACTTTTATAATGGTAACCAATAAGGAAATCTTTTCCATTCACCAAAACTAAATAAAATTACTACCGTTTATTTTTATTTTATTTTATTTTATTTTATTTTTTTTGTGAAAATTTTTCATTTCGTTTCATTTTTTCTTTTTTTTGTGGAATATTTAATTTATTTATTGTGATATGTATTAAAAATTTTACCAAAGTGTTTCCCGGGTAACATATTTTTACTTTTGATAAAGAAACAAAAAAAAAAAAAGAGGAAAAGGTACCATGTGCTATCATTTTACACGAAGCATGTATAATTAAAGTGCGTTGGCTATATTTACAAAGTGTATATGTTTTATATCTTCTCTTTCTTGAAAGTATTCAACAGAGCAACCCATTACTTTTCCCAGTACCTTCTGTTTTCTCTTCTGCTCTTCAACCACTGTTTCTTACATTCCCTATACGCATCAAAATAATCTCTACATAGATCTCGGTCGTAGTTATTTGACTCTAAACATCTAAAACTCATTTTGGACGATTCTTCACACGGATCATAATATTGTGAGGGTGATTTAATGGCAAATTTCAATTTATTTAAAGCAGCATCTGGTGTATCTGGGTAATATTTAAAATCATTAGCAGAGGAACCAGCTGTGAAATCCACCTTATCCTTGTCTGTTTCCACAATACTATTTAAGCTACTACTACTATTCTTTGTTTCAGTTACTGTTTGTTTTTTTTCACTATCTGCTGTCATAATTAGGTTTAGTTGTCTAATCTTGTACACTTTTTGGAAAAAAGTAAAGATAAAAATAAAAATCTTTCTGACTTTGTGAAAAAGGAGTTACAATTTTATATTAAGAAGCAGTTACATTCGCACCAATTTATTAAAACATGCATAATACATTCATGTTTCATTGCTTTAAATTTATTCCCCTTTTCTTTTTCTTTTTATTACTACTTTCTGAAATAACGTAGTATGATATATATATAAAGGGGGAAAAAGTCCTGAATGCAACTTTATCCGAGATATTCCAATACTAGTTATAAATAGGGAAATGCATTGTTCCCGAAAAAAAAAATTATTCTTTTTTTTTTTTAATTTCTTTTTTTAATTTCTTTTTTTAATTTCTTTTTTTTATTTCTTAAATACTAAAAGTGATACTTTATCAAAAAAACACTTCTAATGTGCTAAAACTATTTATACTTTGAAAAAATAAAATTTTAGTACATTTTAACCTTTGCATCTTTTATTAAAAAAGTAGAAGTAGAGTAAAATAAAGTTTTTAAAGGAAAGGAAATTATAATCACAAAAACATTTCCCTTTTATAAACCACAAATGTCCACAAAAGATGTTTTTGTTTCATGTCAGAGGTGTAAAGAGCAGCCTAGTATAATCAGGTCAAGAAAGGAACTGTTCTGTATCCAATGTTTCCACAAATTTATCGCATTAAAACAGCGTAAAATATCAATGACCGAATTTAGCCAGGTTTTTAAAGTTGTTTATCCAGATAAAAATTGTATCAATGTTGATGATTTTAATGCTCCAAATACAAAAATATTGGTTCCATGTTCGTTTGGTTCATCGTCTTTTACTTTACTGTCAATAATAATTGATCATCTAAAGGAACAATTCCAGCAACATAAAAAATTTGCATATTCTGTTGAAGTTTTGACTGTATATTATAACAACGAACAATTGAAGCATTTTAAAAAAAATATTTCAAATGTTAAAAAATTGTATTCTTTGAATCATTCCGACAATAAAGAATTAAAGGATAATGTGCAATTTAAACTGTTGAATATGAACGAATATTTTGATGATAACTCGGATATTATTATCAGATTAACCGATGATTATCACGACTACATTTGCCAAAATAATAGTGACCATAGAACCAAAGATTTAAGTCACTTCCTAGCTAGTGCCGATTTTAATGGGAAAAATGCCTCTTCTAAAGAAGACTTTGTAAATATACTAAAGACCATAATAATAAAAAGATATTACAACAAAGCCAATGCTAATGCATCTACCAGGTTTCAGTGTTTATTATGGGGCCACTCTATGACCAGACTAGCAGACCAAATAATATCTCAGATAGTAAAGGGTAGAGGGTCATCAATTGCCACTGAAATAAATGGAAACTTGTTCCCATTGCGTGATGTATTTTTAAGTGAAGTTGACGCATACATGATAACTTTGGTTTCATTATATAATAATAAACATTTTGGAAACGGCGACTTTATAGACATCGATGATTTGTGCTTCGGTTACAAACCTAAACCAGTACTAATCAATCCAACTTGTATAAATAATAATAATGAAGATGATGATGATGATGATGTGAACAATAAAAATATTCTGAAATACACCAAAGAGGACAATTCCAAAAGTGGTGCAGTCAATACATCATTTAAAACAATTAATCAATATGCTAGAGAATATTTCGATAATATTGAGGATGGTTATTCGAATGTCATTTCTACAGTTGTTAGAACTGCTCTAAAATTAGACACACCAAGTAACAATACTGTCACAGATATCAAATGCACAATATGTCAAACTCCGTTATACTCTGATCCTACTAAATGGTTACATGAAATTACAGTCAACAGCCCAAGTCCAATTGCCACAGAAGAAGAAAAACAACTATATGATATTTGGTTAAGTTCTCAACAAAAAAATAACCATTTTAATACTGTCTCCACGAATGATGCCCCTGGAATCGATTCACGCTTATGCTATGGTTGTATTGTTACATTAAATACTTTACCGCATAAGGAAATTTCTTGGATATCAGAATCTAAAAATGATACAGATATTTTGAATGAATATATTCTTACCGACGAAGAATGGGAAGATGACAGTGAGTAAATAAGTAAATATATAATTGATAACTGAGGAATAAAAATAAAAAGATAAAAATAAAGATAAAAAGATAAAAATAAAGATAAAAAATAAACAAATAAAAAAAACAAATAGAAAGAAATTAGTAACCTCGCTATTGGCGTTAAAATTAAGTTTATTAGCTAGTGGTTGTAATATTAGAAGGGGATTTTAATGTATTCAATAAAACTTGTTTATCCGATTTGTTGACCGTAGAAGCTTCCGCTATAGGCTGTTTCGTTTGAGCTGACAACGATATAGTATCTTTTATTGGGCATACAGAGGATTCTGGGCATAAAGAAGAATTCTTGTTATTTTTATTAATAATATCATCTATTTTTTCACCTCTTTTCAATAATTTAAATTTTTTAGGCTTCTCGTCATTAACACGCCCTCCTTCAATTGAAGTAGAAGATAAAGATGGTGAGGCAAAAGTCAGAGAAGGTGCAGCGAGAGTTTTCATTTCAAACATTGTTTGGCACATTTCTGGTTTATCATAATCGCCATTAGATGAAATAACGGAGTTAGTAGATTTATTATCTACATGTAAAACTTCATCTTTCAATTTTTCTTCAATTTCATCCTCATTAATAATGGAAGTTAGCTCATCGTCCGATTCATCTAATAGTGTCTGTGCTTCTTTTTCTTCCTTTTCCTCATCATCTGTAACAATGTCTTCATCTGAAGAAGAAGAAGAAGAAGAAGACGATTCAAAATCTTCGTATCCATTAAAAGATTCCGAAACATTAATTCCATTATTCTTTTTAGTATCTGCAATCAAAGTATTAGAAGTAACATTTGAAGCATTAGGATTCTTCAATAATTGTAATAATTCGTTGCCATTATTTTTGTCTTGCGCATTGCTATTAATAGCGTCTTTCTTACTATACGTACCCCCATTTTTCAATAATTGCAACAGGTTTTGACTTCCATCTTCATTATTTTTATCATTTCCAGCGGTAATATTATCTCTTTTCAAAATTACAGGCTTCTTGGTGGGAGATGTGTTATTATAACTATCATTGTTACTAATGTTATTACTATTATTTTTCAATATTCCAAGTAGTTCAGCTGCATTCCCGTTTTGTTTCGTCTTTTTTTGAGTATTTGGGTTTTCAGGGAAACTATCCATGCCATTATCATGGTTACTATTGTTAGTTGTTGTTTTCGATTGCGAAGCACTTTTTTTCAATATATTTAATAAATCACGCGATGCAGGATCAACGTGGTTTACGTTATCATTGGTATCATTTCGAGTATTATCCACTGGTCTTAACATCGGAGATGGTAGCATCACGTTGGCATTAGCAATGTTGCTATTAATACTGTTATTCAATGGAACATTCATGGCTGGATTCATCCCAGAAGACGACAAGAATAGAGAAGGTGGTGGTAAAATAGGTGTACTAGGTGGGCGCATATGACTGCTTTCATTTGAAATATTAACCATATGCATTGGCAAAGTATTACTTTTATTAATGTAGCCACTGTTTGTGTTTCCAATAATGGCGTGATTATTATTATTAGCAGGAACTGTACTAATTATTTCGTTGTTTGGGGTTAGTAATTGGTGGGGAACTTCAAAATTAGGTGATTCTGGCACAATAGAGTTATTAGGAGAAAATGGATACATCGAGGGGAAAACATGAGAGAATTGAGGTGGCAAAAAAGGAGGAACACCTGAAGGTAGCAAAATATTATGTTGTTGTGAAGGTGTTGAGGCAGTTACTTGAGGGCTTGGACGTTCAATTACGTCATTTTCCACGTTATGAATGTCATTCTTACTTGTATCTTTATTAGCAAGAACATTTTCAGTTCCAGCGGCAGTTTTAGTGCTTACACCATTGATTTCCTCCTTTTTCACGGCAGAGTGCAACATATTCAATAATTCTCTACCAGGATCATTAACATTCTCCTTTTTCAACCCCAATAAAATCTTTAATTGCTCTTCCACATAAATTTTCAATCTATCATCACCTTTAATTTGTCTTTGTTTCTTGATCCATAAAGAAATAGATCTAATCATGGCATTGACCAAATAAAACTTGACATTCGTATTGTTATTGTAAATAGATTTTACCAATTTTTTAAAATCTTTCCATTTAATATCCTCAATTTCATGTCTAACTAAAGGTTTAAATGGAAAATTTTCAGGAACACCACTAACCAAAAAAATCTTGTAATTCTTCCCACCAATGTTTCTTTGGACATACTCGTTTTCATCGATATAATCAGTTAAATCAAATCCGGTCTCTTCCATGACTTCTCTAATACAACAGTCTACATCATTTTCGTCTTTACTTATTTTCCCCCTAGGAAATGACCAAGATTCACTTTCAGTTCCTTTGACTAGTAGCATTTTATTTAAATGTTCGTTAAAAATGGCGGCTCCTCTGACTGGAATAGTTTTTTTATACTGAGAAAATTTTTGCAAAGCTTCATCAGCAGTTTCATCAGTCCATTTCCAAATCAATGGACATAGTTCAATGATTTTAGACGCAAAATTTTTAATTTTTAAATTAGGTAACGTTTTAGGATTTAAAATTTTGATGAAATCGGCATAAAACCAATGTGCCTCTTCAAATTGAAACAAAACACGTTCTTCACTCGATAAATCTTCCTCGGGACAATTGATTATAAATCTTACTAGTAAATCTTCTAATGCTCTATCTAAAGTAGTTATATTTTCTAATGGATTACGTAACGGAAGGGACATTGTGCAGGTTTATTTTATTTTTTTTTTTTTATATATATATTAAAGATATATATTTATATTTAAAGTTAACGTTTGTTTTGAAAAGTTATAGCCACGTATAGCGTAATTGTTTATGTTTAGGAGCCTTGTGGTTGCAATCGATAAATGTGTAAGTTGTTGAGTTAATTAGAGGAAAGGGGGGAGAAAGTTTATAGAATTGTTAATCAACAAAAAAAAAAAAAAAAAAAAAAAAGTTTAATTAACCAAAAAGGGAAAAAAAAAACAGTATAATGTAAGATACCCGGCTCTTGTCGTTAGTCACGCTACATTACCCTGCTTTCAGTTTTTCATTTACTGTTCTAGAAAAAATAAAGTAAAGTAAAGAAAGAAAAAAGCAGATGTAGTTCATCTTTATATTTTAATATACACATATATTTAACATTTATGAAGGTGGTGCATCAAAACGAAACCATGTTTTTCTTTGGACGATCAATTTTACCATTTTAATTCTGTAATAAAAAAAAAAGAAAAAAAAAGAAAAGAAAAGAAAAGAGATATTTTTTAAATCAATACTTAATGTGATGATATATATATATATGTATATATACTATGATTTTAGTTTGCAAATTTATGTTGGATGTTATTACCAGTTCGGCTTAAATGAACGTTGTTGTAATCAATTAATTTAGCCGACAATTTGTATTCATTGTTCATTTTTTTGCAGTATTAAAAAAATACAAATCGGATTCTCCCGGGTTAAATTTTTTATTTTTGTGATGGATAGGATAAAAAAAAAATGAAATAAAGCAAACTATTACTATTCTTATCTTCCGATTGTGAAAGTTTGGAATTTGCGTTGTGATGCTTTTTTTTTTCTTTTTTTTTCATTCACAAATAAAACACACGCATAAACTCACTTTCGCATTTGACCGAAAAGAAAAAGAAAATGTCGATGACTGTGAAAAAGAGAATTAAGGGGTAGGGAAATTTTTTTTTTTTTTTTTTTATTTTTTATTTTCCTTTCACTCTTGCACAATAATAATAATAATAATAATAATAAAAGAAATAGGATTAATGGAAAAAAAAAAAAAAAAAAAGTTAATAATAAATAATAGCCGCTGAAATAATGATGGAAGGGATAAACCAAGTTAAAAAAAACATTTTTTTTTTTTTTTTTTCATTATTATTATTTCTAATAATGAAGCTATCCATTTCACTAATGAATAAGTTACATATATAAATGGCAAAGCAGTTTTCTAATTCCTTTTTAAATCAATTCTTTTTTTTTTTTTTTTTTTTTTAAAAAAAGTAATGTAGTTAACTTAATTTCACTTTTGATTGAATAATTATCTCTGTTATTATTATTGGTTTCTTAATTGTTTAGATATATCATAAACAGAGCAACTACAAAGGAAAATTAAAGAAAATAAATTATTCCAAGGATTACATCCAAACTGGCAAAAAAAAAAAAAAAAAAAAAAAACAAGAAAATATGGTTAAGGTTACTTTAGATAACGTTCAATTATTAGGTAAATTAGATTCCACTCCTTTATTCACTAATTCCAAAACAACCCCTGCTGATGTTTTAACTAAGGGTGCCTTGGAATTTGTTGTTTTATTACACAGAACATTTAATAAGACAAGGTTACAATTATTAGATAATAGACAGAAAGTTCAAAAGAAAATTGATTCCGGTGAATACAAGTTAGGATATTTGCCAGAGACCAAATTTATCAGAGACGATCCTACATGGACTGGTCCACCATTATCCCCTGGCTTAATTGATAGGTCTACAGAAATCACTGGTCCACCAGTTAGAAATATGCTAGTCAATGCCTTAAACAGTGATGTTAAGACATATATGACTGATTTTGAAGATTCTGCCTCTCCAACTTGGGAAAATATGATTTACGGCCAAGTTAACTTGTATGATGCCATTAGAGATCAAATTGATTTTGATACACCAAAGAAAAGTTATAAATTGAACAAAAGATTTATTGAGTCTCCAACTGTGATTGTTAGACCAAGAGGCTGGCATTTGGTTGAAGCACATGTCTTGGTTGATGGCGAACCAATCTCTGCTTCCATGTTTGATTTTGGTATTTATTTTTATCACAATGCTCGTAAATTAATTGAATTGGGTAAAGGTCCTTATTTCTACTTACCTAAGATGGAACATCAATTGGAAGCTAAATTATGGAACGACATTTTTAACGTTGCTCAAGATTACTTGGGCATCCAAAGAGGAACTGTTAGAGCCACAGTTTTAATTGAAACATTACCAGCTGCTTATCAAATGGAGGAAATTATTTACCAATTGAGAACACATTCTAGTGGTTTGAATTGTGGTAGATGGGATTATATTTTCTCTACCATTAAGAGATTGAGAAATTTACCAGGACATGTTTTACCAAATCGTGATCAGGTTACTATGACCAGTCCTTTTATGAACGCTTATGTTGAAAGATTGATTAACATTTGTCATAGTAGACAGGTCCATGCTATGGGTGGTATGGCAGCTCAAATTCCAATCAAAGATGATGCTAAGAAGAATGAGGCGGCTATGTTGAAAGTTCGTAAAGATAAGGAAAGAGAATTAAGTAAGGGACATGATGGTAGTTGGGTTGCTCACCCTGCTCTAGCTGCTATTTGTAACGATGTTTTTAATAATATGGGTACTGCTAACCAAATATATTGGATTCCAAATTATGAGGTTAGTGCTAGTGATTTATTGAACACTAATATTACTGGTGGTATCGTTACTACTGATGGTATCAGAGTTAATTTGGATATCGGGTTGCAATATATGGAAGCTTGGTTAAGGGGCTCCGGTTGCGTGCCAATTAACTACTTGATGGAAGATGCTGCAACTGCTGAAGTTTCTCGTTGTCAATTGTACCAATGGGTTCATCACAAGGTAAAATTGAATGATTCTGGTGAGATTGTTACTCCTGATTTAACAAGTAAGATTTTAAAGGAACAAGTTGAAGCATTGATTGCTAAGTCAAAGACACCAGAAAATAACAAATATATTGAGTTGGCTGCTAAATATTTTGAACCTGAAATTAGAGGTGAGCATTTTAGTGAATTTTTGACTACTTTATTATATGATGAAATTGTCACCCCATTAGATAAACCAGTTGATTTATCTACTTTGAAACCATGATTATTTGTCCCTATGCAGTATTTTTATTTTAAAAACGTTATATGTAAGTACTTATCTTAAATTTATATATAATTATTCTGTGGTACAGCCCCACGTGGATACATTAATATTTTCGCCGTTATTTTTTTTTTTTTTTTTACTTAATTAATGATTATTGGTATGTTGTTTTAGTGCAGTTGTAGAAAGGAAAGCGTTTGCTCCGGGCTATAAGCTCAAATAGCTTTGTTGTTTTTCTGGGAATAAATTGCCTATGTGACTATTTTTGTATTAGAAGATAAAAATATGATATATATATTTCTTTTTTTTTTTCCTTTTCTTTCTAAAAAAAACAGTTGCTGTGGGACCATTAGTCATTTAACATGTTTGTGTGTTGATTTGCAGCAAGATAATAACTAAAAGATACATTTCTTTTTCTTTTTTTGTTTCGTCTTTTCTTTTTTTTTTTTTTTTTTTTTTGTTTTTTTTTTGGACTGTTTGTTTGTTGCCACCTCCAAAAAAAAACAGTTCATCACAAATCACACAAATAGAAAAGTCACACAATAAAAAACAAAAAAAAACACATTGCAACTTTTTTCTTTTTTTTTTTTTTTCCCTCTTTTTTCAATAACAAAAAAATCGTTCAATTTTAACTACAATTAGATCATTGAAAGAAAAAAGAAAAAAAAGAAAAAAAAGAAAAAAAAAAAAAAAATTCCCAAGGATAATGATTTTTAATAATATTGGGATACCCATCCCCAGACATAACACTAATGTTTCATCATCAACTGCAAGGAACAATCAGAACAGTGCCAATTCCAACCACATTGTCGCAAATCCAGATAATATTAATGGTACCACCCCATTTTTAGTAGGATCATTACAACAACAACAGCAGCAGCAGCAACAACAACAACAACAACAACAACAACAACAACAACAACAACGACAACAACCAGAAAATAATACCAATTATAACAACCTGAATAATGAGCAACCATCATATTCCTCTCAATTACCCTTAGCTCTATCTTTATGTCAAGCAAATGGTGTGCAACCGTATCATGTTAATGATTTTGACATGATCACTAATGAGGAGTTGTTACCAAGCCAAGTTCCATTGCCTATACCACCCATTAATGGACCAAGTTCACCGCCTCACACTAGTTCTAGTATACCTGGTGCTTATATCACTTCTGTTACTAATAACAATGGAGAAGTCATCAATAATACTTTCCATGTGTCCACTGCCGGTGCGGACACCCACAATAATGGCACTAGCAATAAAACCAATAACAACAAAAAGAAAACTAAGATATTGTCTAACTTACATCATATAATTTATCCACCCTGTTCGGATTTGAACATTCATAGAGAAAATATGGTTCTAAACTTTTCTGAAAATGCGAAATTGCCCCATCCTGTTGATGAAGAAACCGTGATTAAAAGAAAAGACAAGCAAGGGTTTTTCACTATTCGATTAACTCCATATTTGGAAAATCCTGCAGCTGTTAATAATAATGGTGGTAACTATCACCCGGGTTTATATTTTGAGCCTATCATTAGACAAGTTGGACCCGAGTCCCAAATATTAATTGGAAGGTATACCGAAAAAGTGCGTGAAATATTAAGTAAACTACCGGAACAGTATCATCCAATAGTTTTTAAAAGTAAAGTTGTTAGCAGGACCCATGGTTGTTTCAAGGTTGATAGATTGGGTAATTGGTATATTAAGGACTTAAAAAGTAGTAGTGGTACCTTTTTAAATCATCAAAGAATTTCACCAGCTGGTACGTTGAGCAAAGATTTTCTAATTCAAGATGGTGATATTTTGCAATTAGGGATGGACTTCCGCGGCGGTACGGAGGAGATTTATCGTTGTGTTAAAATGAGAGTAGAGCTTAATAGATCCTGGAAAAAAACTGCAAATTCATTCAACAAAAAGGCGTTATTAAAAATGAGAAAATTGACGAGCTTAAAAGATGAAGAGCAAGAAGACTGTTCAATCTGTTTATCTAAAATTAAACCATGTCAAGCTGTGTTTATGTCTCCTTGTAGTCATAGTTGGCATTATCAATGTATTAGAAGGTTGATTACCACAACTTACCCCCAATTTAACTGTCCAAATTGCAAATGTACCTGTGATTTGGAAGCTTTATCGGATACAGATGAGTCAGAAGATGAAAACGAAGATTCTGCTTCTGAAGATAATACAAATGTTACTGGTAATCAGAACCCTCACTTAACATCATATGCAAATAATAAATACAAAGAAAACAATGCCTCTACAAATAAATTATATATAGACAAAGATGGTAACCTAAATAAAATAATGGAAGGAGATGGTAATGCTAACAATGGAGAATTGCCAGCTCCCATAATAGCTCAAAATTTTTGACGAGGTAAGCGTATTAGCATGTAATGCGAAAGAGTTGGTTTTATTCGCAGAAAATGTAGACAAAAAACGATAATGGTGATCATAATTCCATGAAAAAGCTATAACCGTTTTTATGGCCAATAACCAAATTAAATGGTTACATTTTAAATTATATATATATATACCGTATAACATATTATAAAATATTAATAATAAAAAGTATAGAAAAAAAAAATAATAGCTATTCTTTGTCACCCATCAGTCTATTATACATATGAAAATACATATATATCATTCTTCAATCAATCTTATTAAAACGTCTTGTAATTTTTTTTTCCCGCCATTGAAAACTTGATGGCCGGCCTCAATTATCTCCCATTCTTTGGTTTGCTTCGATATTTGAGTTAAATCCCTTTGCCAGTCACCCCATTGTACATTTTTACTAATCATTTCTTTACTACTAACAACACTGACCTCAATATTTTTCAAATTTTCCTTATTCTGCACGACTTCTTTGTAGCTTAAAATTCCACTGGTTAAACTTTCTAAGAATCTACTTCTCAAATACTTACCCTGATAAACCATGTAATCACCAGAAATACGATCAATTGACCCTCTTCTATGGAAGACTAAACTCCTTAAAAGTGAAAACCCAAGTGAAGATTCAAAGCAGCCATATAACCATAACTTTAAAACATTCCACTTCCCAATTATGCATCTAGTATACTTATCTAGCCCAGAATTCTCACTATTATGCGGTAGCCATGTTTGGATAGTCAAAATATCCTCGTGCCAGGAGTCAACCAACATTAGTTTGGTGCACTTACTCGATCCAAATTTAGAACATAAAACCTGTGCGTATAACCCACCGATATCGTACCCAACAACAACAATCTCCCCATTGTTGTATTGGAAATCTTGCAATATGATTTTTTTAATACCATCGGCAACCATTGATATAGAGGTTGGTGCAGTACAACTGTCTGAAGTACCGAAACCTGGCCTATCATAAACACAATATTTGCCCAATTTAGAAAAATTGTATAACTCTTTAATCCATGCACCTGAAATATACGATGTATCTTGAGAGCCATGTTCAAAAATTACCAAGGGTTCTGCACTATTATCATCCTGCGCAGCTAAGTCGCCGTAACAACTTACATGTAATTTAAACGTGCTATTGTCCGTGTCAGTCCAATAAAACCCATCTTGGAAAACCCTAGAAGCAGTGCTAGTATCAATACTACCTTTGTGTTGTTTATTAACTGTACGTTGTATATCAATTGTGTACAAAAAGGAATTGAGCGTAAACAAGGTTAAATACAGCAAAATTATAAACTTGATGGTGTTTCTAAAACCAATTGAGATCCATTCACTTAATGTATGTCTCATCCCAGGCACTTTGTTCGTGGTATTTGGCAGCCCAGTACTGGTATTGGTAAAAGTTCCACCCGTGCTCAGTTCCTCGTTATAGGAAAGCAATGGTTTTATATAAAATTCCATTTTATAATCAATGATACCACTGAGGAAAAAGGAAATAAAGGCCCAGATAAAAGTGGCCTTACCAATTAAACCTAATCTTTCTCTATTATATCCAATAATCAAAAAAAGGAAAAAATTTAATAAAATAATACCACTATTGATAAAATTTAGATACTGATCGATGGGTGAGTAATACTCCAAATGATTAAACCATAGTGACAAAAAATTGGAAATAATTGAAATAAAAATTAAGTTTAGGTCGGTAAACCCGGTTATTCTATTGGAATATCTAAAAAGTAAATTAATATCAAAAAAATAGTCAGATACAAATATAAAAAATAGCCAGATGGTATTAATAAATAATAACAAATTTAATAAATACTTTGAGTTGTGATTGAATTTTGTATAATTTAGAGTTTTACAAAAATGTGAATTGTTATCCTCATCGTTTTCAACATCTTCGCCGTTGTGAATACCATGTGGGAAAGTAGTATCATTTGTTTCCACTGAGTCATATTGTCTATGGTTTACTGTAGGTGACGCATAAGAACCAGGTATTGTTTTTTTACCATTAGTTACATGATTCTCAATGCTATCAGCAGCAATATTGTCATGGGAAGGAACGCTATTTGCAACTTTTGCAGAAGGAGCTTTATCTCCATTTTGATGATGACTCGGTGATGAAGTACTACTGGGTAAGGAATGTTTAGCGTCATAATCCGGGGTATTTTTTTGAGGAGAAATTAATGGTTCAGTTTCAGAAACATTTGGAACTTTATTTGTTGTTTCGCTCATTATTTATGATGTTAGGAAAGAATTTATAAACTGCACAAATCACTTAGCTAGCTATATTCCAGTTTCTCTCTCTAAGATAGAACATTAAAGTAGTAATTTAAAAAAGATAAGAGTACAGCTTGATAATAAAATCTACGGTACATATATATATATATATATATATATACTTTCGGAATGTAAGAAGGAAAAGGATAAAAAAATAAAAATAAAAATAAAAAAAAGAAGGGGAAAAAATGAGCTTAGTTATTTCTATAATTTGATATCTTTTTCTTTTCCCACAAGCCCCTTGAACGATCTTTTTTTTTAAAAAAAAAATAAAATAAAAAAAAGGGTAGCAATTTATTGAAAAGTTGTGAAAAAAAAAAAAAAAAAATTAAATTAAAATAAAATAAAATAAAATTGCTGTTTTATTTCATTTTTTTTGTCAAAAATTAAAAAATAAAAAATGATCCGAGGTGCTTTTGTTCGGATATCCGGATCACCACTTGCTGGTCCATTCGGTTTAATTATCACAACTTTAAACATTAACAAAATTTAAATTATACAGAAAAAAAAAAAAATAAAATAAAATAAAATAAATGAATGTAGTTAACAATTATAAACTACGCTTTAACCTCGGTTTTCATTCTCTCTTTGTATATATATATATATATATATATATGCATATACACTAAGTAGTTTAAAACTAACAACTAGTAATATTTCCTTTAATATTAAAAATCATCAATATTTTTAATAAAAGAGTAATTCTATCATAAAAAAAAAATCGATTAAAATCTGTCACTAACTACAATAACTTGTTGGAAACAATCCAGTAGAACCATTTAATTCGCCCAAAGTCCAGCCACTACCATCATCTTTATGCACAACTTTAACACTATCACCCGCTGTAATACTTAGTTCATCATTTCCCTGTGCTTCATAACTATACAATGCAGTAACAGTGGTTCCGCCGTTATCATCGTTTAAATTATTCTTTCTTTTACCAGGTAATTGTGGAGCAGTAGTAGCTGAACTTTTGGAAACTTCTACATAACTTGTTGGTACCAGGCCGATTTCACCAGTACTGTCGTTTTTCACTTGAGTCCAGCCATTTGTATCTGGTGCTATTAATGATAAAGAATCACCAGTGTTTATCGTTAATTCACTATCATCCGTTTTTTCATATGAATATAACACTTTAACTTTAACTGGATTTGTATCGTTAGTGGCATATTCATTGTCATCATCCGAGTCATCCAAATTATTGTCATACTCGCTCTCTTCAGAAGATAAAGTGTTACTATCAATAGAACTAATTCTATTATTTACTGGTACATTTGCCCTAGAAGATGTTGTTGACCGAATAGTATTGCTTCGACTTCTTATTCCACTGCCAAATAGCCCACCTAACTTGGAAGAATGATGATTTTTACGAGTTAAGCCACTTAGCAATCCGCCAACGGCACTTTCACCACCACCACTGCTGTGCAATACTTCAGATACACCGCTATCACTAGAGCTAGAATACAACATTCTTTTAGGTGTTTCCAATTTCAAGGTATTTTTAAACTTGTTTAATATACCACCGCTTTTTTTATTCAAAGAACTGACATCAATACCACTAGTGTCCAAATCGTATTTTGAGCCTAAATTATTAACTATGCTTTCTATGCAAACAGTGGCTTCTAATTTATTACTTTCATGGTTGGTGAAAGATGCTAGTGTCCTTACATATTCAGTCATTGACTTTAACAAATTTTCTGGTTCTATCCCAGACATTATCACACTGTTGCTTAAAGTATTTTGTTTTAATTCGGACAAAGAGTCTATTTCTGTAGTCATCACTTCATCCATTTGATGTTCTTTGCTTTGGGATAAGGCTAGCCTATTTTTCAAATGAGTTAAGTTAGCATCATCTTTAACAACAAACGAGGCATCCTCATGCCAAATAGGAGACGCAATGTATTGGAAATCTTTGGGTTCGCTCCATTGTTTCTTATTATGCTTAATAAACATTTTGATATCTAAATCAGGTGTTGTGCTATTAATCGTAGATTCCATCAAGTCTAATTTTTTCCCAATTCTAAGATCCATAGAACGTTGTAAATTCGTGGCAATATTATTCAAGTTGTTTAATTGTAAAGTCTTATATTGAACCAAGTTTTGTAATAAGTCTAAACTTTCTGGTAAATCTTGAAAATAATATTTATCCTTTGTTCTATTGGCCAAATTCACTTGAATTAGGTAGTCATTTTTGCAATTGTTCATTTCATTTTCTTTAGATTGCAATTTCTCCTTTAATCTTACACTATTATTACCATTAGCTATTTTTGATCGGATATTTTCTAAATCTTCGCAACTATAGTCGTAATTTTTTTTGGCCTTATCTAATCCATGATAAATTTCATATTTTCTAGAATCCAATTCAGAAACAAATCCGTTAATACCGCTCAACATACTGTTTGATTTTTTAATTAATGCATCTATTTGATCAACCACTTGGAATTGTAATTCTTCTGATAATTGTGAATGATCCTTACCAATCATCTGAGTTTCGGTTAAAATTTCAGTCCAACACATAACGGTACCTGACTCAGCAGAACCTGGTGTAATTACCGGAGAATCACCAACGCTTAATGGAACCGAACTCTCAGCTTTCTTCTTTAAAAAATCATTGGTTAATTGGTTTAACTTTTCGCTATATTCTTTTTCTAAATTGGCTCTTTGTTTATAAAAATTCTGGACGTCACGCAACCATTTGATATTATATGAACACCAATTATAAGTTTCTTTATAACTATCTTTTAATTCATTACCGATACTATAATCAGACATGTTGTATCATAGGGTCTCCAACTTTTAGGTAAAAGGGAGAATATAAATGACTTTTTTTAAAAAAAAAGAAGAAAAAAAAAAAAAAAAAAAAAAAAAAAAAAAAAGTTTTTTATTTTATTATAAATTTACCATTAAAAAAAAAAGTAATAGGAAAAAAAAAAATAAAAAAATTTTGTTATCATTATTTGAACCGCTTTTAATCTTTCAAATGGAAGAAAAAAAAAAAAATTTTAAAATAACAAAAAAAAGTTAAAAAAAAAAAAGTTAAAAAAAAAAAAAAAAAAAAAACTGAAATAAAGTCAAAACCAACAAGGTGATCCCAACACTATACTGAACTATGAGTAACAATACACATCCACAAACGGCTAATAGAAGTTCTGCATTGCCAACAGTAAACACACAGCAACAACGACTACAATATGAACAGCAATTAAGACAATATGAAATATATAAAAAAAGTTTGCCCACTGTTAACACCATATCATATGAATATCTAATGAATGAAATGGTTCCACTGGCAATTAGCCTAGAAATAGAAGAAGGACAGGACATAAACACATCCCATAGCACCAAAATGGCACAAAGCCATCAGTTAATATATCAATATTGTAAATTAACTTTACCACAACAACAATCCATTTTGAATAGAATACACCAAATAGGTTTTGGAATTGGTTCCAGAATTAGTGAAATGCTAATTTTTCAAAATAACCCCAATTTAAATTTTAAGTCACTTCTTTCCAGTGATGGTCGTAATAATAATAATGGCGCCGAACTCTTACCTGTTATGAAGTTTATCTGTAAAGACGTCTGGAAATTGGTGTTTGGAAAACAAGTAGACAATTTAAAAACAAATCATCGAGGAACTTTTTATTTATTAGACAAAAATTATTGTCTAATTAGAAACTTTGTTGTAGAAAAAAATTCCAAGTTTGTGGAAGATTCAGATGATAATTTAGAAAGACATGTTATATTGAAACCCTATTTAGAGATAGCTGCTGGGGTAATTAAGGGCGTGTTAAGTAATCTAATTAATATAGATACGGACGCAATGACATGTGTATATGAATTTGTAGATAATGGTGTTTCATTCAATGTCCATGTTCCAAAAAGTTGATGTTCCTATTATAAATTTTATTTAAAACAAGAAGGGGGGAGGGGAGCGTTCAATATTAAAAGTTTATATGAATATTTATATCTATATGGAAAGGGAAAATAATAATAATAATAATAATAATAAAAACAGAATAAAAGTATAATGCAATTATAATAGAGTATCCAGCTCATCTAAATTTTTAATTTCTTTTTCTACCTTGTTTGAAAACCCTAATTTCAATTCTTTAACTCTTTTCCATAAAATTCTTTTTTGCTCTTCACTCACTTGATTTTTCCAAATCGACTGACATTCCTGACACATTTTTTTGTATTGAGTAAAATAAGCAGTTGTGCTGTTTAAATAATGTTCATTCCGACTGAGGCTTGGTGGTAATTTTTTAATGTATTTAATTGATGTTGATGCATGATTCAAATCTGCCAGACTATTTATCTTGATAGTGTATTTTTTAGGTTTATTGCCAATTCTATTGTTATAATTGTCAGAGAAATAATATTCTTTGAAGTTGGACCGAAACAAAATATATGCACTATTAATAGGTGTATTCCAACCCACAAGTTTACCAAACTCGTTATAATTTAATAAGTGATAATCTATTTTGCATTCTTTAAAAAATAATAGGGTATATAAGGTTTTTTTGCAGTCAGAAGATTCTGACCACTCTTTCCTAATGAAAAGCTGAAACGATTTTGTTTGTATTTTTAATTTTTTAGATTGAATATAGTAATAATATTGGAAAACATTTTTAAATTTCAAATCTTTTATGGTTTGTCTTTTTTTAATTTTTCTAATATATGACATGAAATCTAAAGGTTTGTTGATTACTATGGAGGGCAAGGATGCAAAAATACTATTGGAAAACCTCATCACTTTTCTTTAATGATTTTTATATGCCAAAAGAATAATTATAAAATGGAAAAGATGAAATAAAATAAGAGACCTAATAACAACACACAGTACAATATGGCCCACTTTAATGTAATTAGTGGTAGTGCTTCTATGGGTGTCTATTGGTAGGGTGTTTAATCAAAAAAATGAAAAAAAATGAAAAAAAAAAAAAAAAAAAATATATCAAACGATATGAAGTGTATATGTTAATTTATGGGCAGTAAGGATAACTTATTTTCTTTTTTCTCCTCTCCCTCTATCTAATCACAATATGTAGTGAGTGTTTTTGAAGGAATGGGTAAAAAGAAGAAAAAGAAAGTAGAGGGAAAACATAAAGAAAAGAAAAGCAAAAAGAAGAAAAATAAAGCAATAAATGAGTAACAGAAAAAAAAAAGAGAAAAAAAAGAAAGAAAAAACAGAAATTGATTGATGGAATAAGATTAGAAAGTTAATCAATCTTTAAGTAAAAGAAGCAGTAAATGCAAGTTTTGTTTATATTTTATTTACTTTTTCCTCACGCGTATTTCTTACTATAAAGAATCCAACTTTGATTCGTATAAATCAAACCAAAAAAAAAAAAATACGTATATAAAAAAAAATACATAGACGCGTCAGAAAATCTGATGTCACGTGCAGCCAATCAAATTTAATGTACTCAGTTTGTTTATTTTTGATATAACTAAAAAATGACACAATGTGTCACTGACTTAATCAAAATATATACAAAGGCTGAACACAGATTACAATCCTATTAAATTACATTCAAATATTTGTAAAAATAAAAAGGTTATTTTTTCTTTCTCTTTTTTGGTTTTCAAAATAACCTTCCAAAAAAAAAAATTAACAAGAAATATAAAGATGAAAATCCTCATTTCAAGATAAACTTAAAAAAAAATTACATAATAATAATACAACGAAAGAAAAAAAAAAAAAAAAAAAAAAAAAAAAAAAAAAAAGTGGATACTCTTCATCTAGGTAATTATGTAGCGCAAGGATTATTTTCATTTTAATGATAATAATGTTTTGGTAGCTTCATCAATATCACCTGCATTATTAGTAATAATAGTATCATTATCATTAATGTCGTTGGAATTCATACTCTTAACAGCATCATCATCTGCTTCTTCTTCTTCTTCTTCTTCATTTTCATTGTCAACACTTTCGTTCCCGCTTTCAGTCTTCCTCCTTTTACCACGACCCTTAATACCTTTATTACTATTTCTGTATAACTCAGACAAATATTCAAAGAGTTGGCGCTCCTTGGGGTCTTTCATGTTAAATTCATTTTTAGCCAATTTCAAAGTCAATTTATTCAAAGTTTCTGAGTGAAATCTATTTTGATGACTCTTCAAATTTCCTAATTGGGTAAAACTTTTGGTGCATCCATCCAAATGGCATTGAAATGGTTTTAAGTTAACATGTGTTAGAACATGTGCTTGTAGATTACCTTTTCTGCTAAATTTCTTATCACATTTATCACATTTAAACGGTTTTTCACCAGTATGAGACCTAATATGGGTTCTTAAATTACCACCTTGTGTAAATCTCTTTTCGCAATGTGGACACTTATATGGTTTATATCCTAAATGACTACGAACATGCACTTCCAAGTGAGTAGATTGAGTAAATGTTTTATGACAATATTGGCATTCATGTTGCTTTCTTCTACCGTAAGTTCTACCAGAGATGGGTTTTTTGGTAACAGATAGTGTAGTGTTGGTCTCTGAAATATTTGTAGTAGGTGTTGTAGCATTAGACTGCGTAGCCTTGGATGTATCTGTGCTACTGGCTAATTTATCATCTATTCCAGAAGAACTGGACATAGGTGTGTTGGCCGTTAATGGTGATAAAATGGGGGATTTAGTACTCCGACCGTCAGCATTAGTATTGTTGTTGTTGTTGTGGTGATAGTTTTTAGGTTTTTCCACACCACCTACCAATTCAATAGCAGGTGGAATCAATTCTGGTGCCTTTTCAATATCAATAACACCATCCGATGTGGTTTCCAAAGTATCATTAAATCCCTTCTTACGTGCTTGTAATATTAACATCAATTGATCAACTCTAGTGGCACCTAAAACAGGTTTATAATCGTCATCGTTATCATCTACAGTGTTGTCGAGCAAGTTGTTACCAACACCATCTGCATTTGTAGTTGATAAATTGATATTTTTTCTCAGACGGTTATTTGGATCATTTTTGTCTAATTTTATATGGTTCTCAACTATTATGGGTTTGGATATCAGGGCTTTTGGTTGCGAATGCGGGTTAGAACTGTTATTGGATTTAAGTTTATTCTTGGTATTAGATAGTTCAGGGGATGATGATATTAGTTTTTTGCGGTTATTAATGCCTTGGTTTTTATTGTTTGTTTTAAATTTCTTAGCATTTTTATTACTAGGTATTTTAACATCTTTCTTCTTTTTACTGCCTGACGAACCTTTGATAGTTCGACCATTAGTATCTGTGTTGCTAGTGTCGTCTCTAGACCCTTTGGCTGTTTTCGCTGCCGTTTGTTTCCTTTTCCTTGTTGTGTTTTTAGTATTTTTGGTATTACCCTCGATTGTTTTACCAATAACATTCCCTTTCATTTTAATCTCCTGCATATTAGTATCCGTGACAGTACCGTTCCCGCCAGATCCATTCAGTAGCGGAATTACGGGCAAAGGCAGTGGAGATGGTGTAGGTGTTATTGCTGGATTTGTAGGGAACCCCATTTTAGCACTACTTCTTCTATTCTTTCTGTGCATTAACATATTATTCGAATTTAAATTACCGTTGTTAATCATACCTGACAGGCTTGAATTACTAGTCAAACTGTTGGTTCTCCTCCTCTTATTTCTAAACATAGGTGGCTGAGCAGACGAAGCTCTTCTTCCAAGCATGTTGTTAATACCATTAGTTTGATGATTGTGCACATTATAGTCATATTGACCATCATCATCATCCTCGTCGTCATCATCAATTGCACTTTCATTTCTAAGGAAATGTTCATGAGCATATCTGTTTAATAATCCACTAGTTACACCATTACCGCTCATGCTATTGGTCCCAGTATTAGGCAATGCAGGTAGTGGAACAGTGCTGCTGGGGTACTGTGAATATTGTGTGAAAAACTGATTGCTATTTGATCTAGACGAAATAGCTGAAGAAAAAACGTTAGTGCTGTTTATATTATTGTTATGACTACCGTTAATAGTGTTGTTCATACTGTGGTTAGAATTATTCATGGAAGTAACATTATTTCCATGGTGACTGGGATTTGGTAGAGGTGGTAAATCCAGTGTTCCTCTGACAGAAGAGTCTCTTCTTCTAAATTGCAAATCAAAATCATCTGGTAATCTGAAAGAGTTTTTACGAGAAAACCCGGAAATACCCGAATTGTTCATAAAAAAGTCGAAATCTTCGGAAGGTGCGTGGGTATTACTGTGAGTGTTTAAACTCGGATCAATATGATGATTCGTAGTATGGCCATTATTACCGTTACCAGGTGTTGCAGCAGCGGCAGCGGCAGCGGCAGCCAAGATAGGGTTAATCACGCTACTAAATGAGGCTTTATTGTTATGATAGGTAGGAGCTGTGGTAGAAGGTGGTTTCATAATGTCTTTTTTAAGAGTTGAATTCGTAATACCGGCAAGATCCTTTTTATGTGCGTGCGTTTCTGATATTGGTATGAATATTGAATTTCTTTTGGACGGTGGTTGAACTATAGCAGCTGCGGCACCTAATATAGAACTAAATGAATCTGCTCTTAAAGATGGTAATCGATCAGGTAAATCACTGGGTTGCGGCTGTAGGTTAGGAGTGTTGCTAAGACTATTGTTAGTGGTACCATTATTTGTAGTAGTATTCTGTTGTTGCTGTTGCTGTTGCTGTTGTAGTGGAAGGTCTAGTTTCACACTGGTGGACCTTCTACTAGAATCTCTTGATGTATTACCGGTATTCGTAGTATTGGCGCTTGCACCAGATTGAAAGTTTGGTATTTTAAATTTCATGGACGGAATAAACGGTTCTAATTGTTCACTGGGTCTACGTTGAATTGAGGTGAAATCTGCACTATTATTGGTATTATTGTGAAGATTAGAACTACCTCCATGGTGGTGGTGATGGTTACTGCCATTATTGCCAAGACCATTAGCATTGGTGTTATTTAAATTATTAACTATGGAATATCCTCTGTAGACATTCAGGTCAGGTATTAGACTGTTACTATCTTTACTGGATATTGTCTGTTTATTATGTTGGTTGTTGTTGTTGTTGTTGTTGTTGTTGTTACTATCAGCATGAACACTGCTATCATCGTTAGTGTTATTATCAATATTTAAAAATGGTTCTATTGAAGGATTATCTGTAGAATAAGGTTTTTTAAAAAAATTTGTATACATAGACATAGACTCCTGCCTTGCTTTGGGTGTTGGCAGGACCAGGTCATTATCACCATATTGCTTATCCTGAGTTGTATTAGAATCTTTAGAAGTTTTATTGATGTCCCCTATGTTATCGTGAATGGCATGATGACCTTTTTTTGATTTATTATTTTCTAGTTCAATCATTTTTTTAACTGTATTTGGAAAAAAGGTGATAATAATATTGAAGTATTTATTATTATCTATATATCTATCTATCTTTTCTTTTTTTTTTTTAGAATTTTTTTTTTTTTAAAATTTTTTTTTTCTTTCTTTTTTTCTTTTCTTTTCTTTTCTTTTTCTTTAAAAATAAGAAAGAAAAAAAAAACCAAACAATTTCAGTTTATTGTTGATTGTTTTTTTTGTTTTTGTTGCAGTAAATTGAGTGGTGGTGGCGGAATGCGTGATCTTTAATGGTTATTTTTTGTATTTGTATTTTAAAAAAAAGAAAAAAAAAAAAAAAAAAGAAATGTTCACGGAAATTGATTAAAAAAAAATAAAAAGAAAAAGGAAAAAGAAATTTATATTTATATTTATATATATATTTTTTTTTTTTTTTGTTTTGTTTTCCTTAAAATTGAAAGAGAACAAAATAAAAAGGTAGTGATATACAATAGTGGTAGTCCGGCATGGTAATCTAGCACCCATAAGGACAAACCACGTTTCTTTGACCGCTCTCTGCTCGTCCATTGACGAAAAAGAGTAATTTTGTTGTTTTAAATCACAAAAAAAAAATTAAAAAATAGCTCACACCCCCCCCACGAAAATAATCTTCAAATTAGGACTTCGGACTTATTGTGTCCTCGCACTTGTATTACTTATAATTAAAAATACAATCTTTTTTTTTATATATATTTTTTTTTTTTTTTTTTTTTTTTTTTCCCCAATAATTAAATAGATATACCATTTCTTTTTTATTTCTGTTTTTTTTTTTTTTTTTTTTTTTATTTCTTATTTTCCATAATTTTTCACCAAATACAAATGTTCACAATCATCTTGGCAACTACCTTATTTATTAAAACATTCAGAACAGAATCAAGAACAAATTAAACACATCTTTCATTCTTTTCTTTTGCTCTCCTCCCCATTTTTTCATACTAACTGACATAATATAATACACCTATGGAATCCACCTCTATTGATAAAAAAAAAGAATCTGTCGATCAACCTTTAGAAACCACTAACAACAACAACGCTATTGAAGATGTTGATATGCTAGATAACCACGAACAGGAAGAAGAAGAAGAAGAAGAAGCAGAAGAAGAGTTTGATGGAAATAAAATCAGACTGCTTCGCGAAGCTACTGCAGACGATGGAACTTGTGCATCTTTCCAAATTGCTGAAGAAGATCACACTTTGGGCAATTCTTTAAGGTATATTATAATGAAAAATCCCCAGGTTGAATTCTGTGGGTATTCTATTCCTCATCCAAGTGAAAATTTTTTGCATCTAAGAATTCAAACCTACGGAGAGATAACTGCTGTTGAGGCCTTGCATAAGGGATTACAAGATTTAATGGACCTATGTGATGTTGTAGAAGATAAATTCACCTCTAAAATTAGAGATATGTAAAAGATTAGTAAAAAAAAAATCGTTATTATTATTATTTTATATTTGTATAACAGTAATATTAGTTTAGTCTATGTAATGATAATATGTTTTCCTTTTCTCATTAATTAAATTGTAATGGAAGAAAAAAGGCTGGTTAATTTAAGTAAACTATTACCTTATTTACTTATGTAATTTGATCAATTGGGTTTTCTTTATGTTTATATTTATGTGACCTTCTTAACATTACAATACGTTCTCATCTTGTTATTACTACCAAGATAGACAAGAATAACTTAGTTGGTGTACATTTTCGTGAAATGTGATATAATATTTGTATAAAAAAATTATTTTTTATTAATTTAACGTTTCTTTTTTTTTTTATTATTTCTTTTTTTCCTTTTTTTCTTTTTTCTTTTTTTATTATTTCACAAATTCACAAGAGATGCAAATATGGTCATCTACGGTGTTTTATAAGTGAAAAGAACTTGTAAAAAAAGAAATTTTAAATTAATTCTACACATAACTAATAAATCATAAACGTATTTATAAAGCTAAAAAAAAAAAAAAAAAATTAATTTATTATATAAAAGCAAGTAAAAAAAAAAAAAAAAAAAAAAGAGGGAAGAATAATATTTATCCTTTTTTCTTTCTTTCATTTTTTTTTTCTTGGATTTTAATACTACCCCTCCTCTCTAAAAATAATAAAGTAAAATTCAAGAATAGCATAAACAAAATGTCTGGTAATAGAGATCATCAATTCAATAGAAATAATTTCGGTTCTTCTCGTGGTGGAGATTTTAGAGGTTCTCATGGTAGTGATAGAAATGGTTACAATAGAGGCGGTAATGACTATAGAGGTAGAAGAGGTGGTGGTTTCAATAACAACCAAAAAGTTGTCAATTTAGATGAAAAACCAAATTGGGATTTAGATACTTTACCAAAATTTGAAAAAAATTTTTATTCTGAAGACCCAAAAGTTGCTGCCAGATCAGATGCTGAGATTGCTGAATTTAGAAAGGAAAATGAAATGACGATTTATGGTCATGATATTCCAAAGCCAATCACCACTTTTGACGAAGCTGGTTTCCCAGACTATGTCTTAAATGAAGTTAAAGAAGAAGGTTTTGAAAAACCAACTGGTATTCAATGCCAAGGTTGGCCAATGGCTTTGAGTGGGAGAGATATGATTGGTGTTGCTGCAACTGGTTCTGGTAAGACTTTGTCTTATTGTTTGCCTGCTATTGTGCATATTAACGCCCAGCCATTATTATCCCCAGGCGATGGTCCAATTGTTCTTGTTTTGGCCCCAACAAGAGAATTGGCTGTACAAATTCAAAAAGAGTGCTCTAAATTTGGTAGAACCTCTAGAATTAGAAACACATGTGTCTATGGTGGTGTTCCAAGAGGTCAACAAATTAGAGATTTGCAAAAGGGTGTTGAAATTTGTATTGCTACACCAGGTAGATTAATTGATATGTTGGAAACTGGCAAAACTAATTTGAAAAGGGTTACTTACTTGGTTTTGGATGAAGCTGACAGAATGTTAGATATGGGGTTTGAACCTCAAATCAGAAAGATTGTTGATCAAATCAGACCAGATAGACAGACTTTAATGTGGTCTGCTACTTGGCCTAAGGAAGTTCAAGCTTTAGCCAGGGATTATCTACACGACTATATCCAAGTTAACATCGGTTCTTTGGATTTGGCTGCTTCTCACAATATTAAACAAATTATTGAAGTTGTTTCTCAATATGACAAGAGAGATAGATTGGTTAAACATTTGGAGGTTGCATCTGAAGATAAAGAATCTAAAATATTAATTTTCTGCTCTACCAAAAGAGCTTGTGATGATGTTACATCTTATTTAAGAGGAGATGGGTGGCCAGCTTTGTGTATTCACGGTGATAAACAGCAACAGGAGCGTGATTGGGTTTTGAATGAGTTTAGAAGCGGTAGATCTCCAATTATGGTTGCTACTGATGTTGCAGCTAGAGGTATTGGTATGTATTAAGATTATCTTTTTTTTTTCTTATTATTACTAACTTGATTTTATAGAGCCATTTTTCGTTCGTTTTTTTTTTTTTTATTTTTTTTTTTTCATTTCACACAGTCATGAAGTATTTTTTTTACCAAGTATGATACGCTCATTTATTATTATGATGCATATTAGTACAAAAGGGAAAAAAAAAACAGCATATTTGTTTTGCATGGTTATTTAGGTTTTTGTTTGTCATTTAAATTATTGTGACAGCATGTACTTCATTACTAGGCTTGTATTGCTTTTTTTTTTACAAGTTTTTTGAAGGATTTCCATTTTTTTTTTTTTTTTTTTTTTTTTGCTTTTGGGTGACCCTTACCGTTATATGAAGTGTTTATGCGCAAAAGAGAGTGCTCTTTTAAGGCATTGTATCGGAGTTAAATATATTTTTGTTACAGTTTCTGTTGTTACTATATTCTTAGCCAATTTAACTCTAGTCATATTCTGCGTCCAAAGATAACATTTTGTATAATTTACAAAGAAAAGAAAGCAAATAAAAATGAAAAAGAGAGAAGAAAACAATATACTAAAACAAAAACGCGATTTGTACCATCCATTTTTAAGAACAAGTCTGTTTTTTTTTTTTTTTTTTTGCTTTGTTTCATCCTACTTCAATTGTTTCTGTGTTCAAAGATACCTGAAAAAAAATATATGTTATCTTTTTTTTATAAAAAAAGATGATAAAAAAAAACGATAGTATTATAAATTCCCTAATGTTCAATCTAACTTATATTTTCCAACAACAAAAAATTAAGATGGTTGAAACATCTTATGGAAACTAACTTTACAAGTTAAGAATATTGTTTCCGTTAACAATAAAGGCAGGAAATGTGGCGTACTTCAGGCTGTAATACTAGTAATATAATTATTAATATATTTAACCGTACAATACTTTTAGCTATTTTTACATTTATTGCTGAAATATATGCTAATATTCCTGTTGATCGACAACTATTGTAATAAAATCTCAGAAAAATGCTAATATATGTGATATTTTTTTCTGTGATTTTTACCTAATATTATTATGTGCATTCTGTTTGGGATGATAAGTTTAGGGATTGGAAGGGATGCTAGACTCATACATTTAATCGAGTAAGCTTATTTTTTGAATTTTTATTTACTAACACTTATATTTTTCTTTTTTGTTCATTTTTTTTTCTTTTTAAAAAAAAAAAAATTAATGTGTCAATGTCAATAGTAATATTTTTATGTTTTTAAATGTATTATTGTTTTCATTTTACTTGCACATTTTTTTTTTTTTTTTTTTCGATAAAAAAAAAGAGAAGGTTATTTTTATTTAGATGTCAAAGGTATTAATTACGTTATTAACTTTGATATGCCAGGTAATATTGAAGACTATGTTCATAGAATTGGTAGAACAGGTAGAGCTGGTACTAAAGGTACAGCTATTTCCTTTTTTACTGAAGATAATAAACCATTGGCTAACCAATTGATAGGTATTTTGAGAGAAGCTAAACAAGATGTTCCAGAAGATCTATTAAGATACGAGAGAGTTAGCCACAGAAACAATTACCATCCAAGATACGGTGGTCGTGGTGGCCGTGGCGGACGTGGTGGTCGTGGCGGCTATGGTGGTAATCGTGGCTTTGGTGGCCGTAATGGTGGTAATAATAGAAGATGGTAAATTTTGATATCTTTAAAATGCTATGTTACAACGTACGTTAGCATTTTTCTTATTTTCTTTGTTCAATCCCCCCCTATTATATGGATAATTTTTGGTTTGTAAATTATTATTGTATAGCATGTTTTAAGTACTAAAATTTATTTATTTTTTTCTTTTTTTTTTTTTTTTTTTGGTAATATGATTCTACTATTGCTTGACAAGGATACTTGTATCGTTCTTTCTTTGTTTGCTTTTTACAATTAAAATCTCATCAGGTACATTTATTTGTTGCAGTTAGAAAAATAAATGTATGAATTGTGTTATATTATATTATATATACATTGTATTAAACGAAAGAAAAAAAAAACCAAGTTTGATTTTTTTTTTTTCTTGTTAGTATGAAAACTATTCTTCACCAATCATCACCCCAATCGTCAATATCGTCCTGATTGTTATTTTTATGAGCTACGGAACGCTTGTTACTGTTATTACCGATCGACATGTTTTTAAAAGCCGTTTGCGAATTAATCTTTTTAGAGGCTGTTGTTATGCGTGAAGCGTTCGTTTTAATAGTTTTTCCGTGGCTTCTTTTGGGTTGTGTGGAAGCAATATCATCATCCATCCAGGATGGTTTCTGTATTGAAACCTTGGTACCGATATTATCCTTGGAAGTTGAGGACGTGGGGATTTTATTAGAGGTGACCTTAGAAGAAGTGTTTTTACTATCAATTTCTAAAAGATCGTTGTCATCATTGTCTTCAAATTCATCCCATGCAGAACCCCAATCATCGTCTATTATTTTTGGACTGTTATTTGATGTTCCTTTTACAGATTTAAAGTCTTTTTTAGTCGATATTGATTTAGTAGTAAAAACTTTTTTTGTTCGTGGTTTGGCAGTTTTAACGGAATTATAATCATCTTCAGTATTCCAATTGTCATCATCATCATCATCATTGTCACCTTGATCCCATAAACTTTCATCAGGGGTAGCTAACTTGTTATAGCTTGTATTATTGATTTTAATATCACCCAAATCCTTACATATAGAAGATTCTATTTTATTAGAATTTTTATTATCATAAAAAGAATTGTTCATATCTAGGCCTAAATTCGCAACCATTTCTCTAACTAGTACAAACTCATTAACATTTAATGATTCATTTATTTCACAGATATCGTTTTCATCGCTTGATTCCTCATTTAACTGTTCGTCGGTATAATCAGTGGAATCAATAGTTTCTTCAACCTTTCGTTCCAACTCAGTACATATTTTTTTAAATACTTGGCTAGCTAATTTTCTAACTTTAGGGCTTCCATCCATCATAATTGGAGCTACGCCACTTAGTAATTTATTAATCAAGATATCAATCGGCCAATCATTAATTTTATTATCTTCGTCACTAATATCGTTTTTCCCCTTATTAGATATTAGTTTTTTATTAATTAATTTCAAACAATGTAATTTGACCCTTGTTGATTCGGCTGGTTGATTCAAAGTTTTAATTAGTGCGGTACTAACAATCAGTAAAGCTTTGTCCGCACCTTGATAATCAATCAATTTATCCAAAATATCGTTACACAAAATATCCAACACCATCAACTTAACCTTATAATTGCCCTTATTTATATTAGTTCTAATATTTTGTAAATTAGCTAAATGACGTAGGAAATCATTATTAATAATTTTCAAGTCAAGTTGAGATAATAAAGAGTTGGTATCGCCAGCTTCAAACACTTTTAAGGTGTTCACTTTGATTTGTAAATTTTCGTCACTTAATCCAGTTAGAATTAAAGGATACAATTCTTTATTGATTGAAGTTTTAGGGAAAAATGCTATATAATGTGGTAAAAATTTCAATAATAGAAATCTAACCTGTCTATTAGGACATTTGAGTTGTGTCAACACTAATGTTTTTGCTTGTGCTGGATCACTGTGTTTAATGTTGGACAATGTTACGAGCAATAAAAGAAGTAACTTATTTTCGTTGGTACTATCTTGTGAAATATTGTTATTAGAAAGTAAATATTGGTTAAAAAAGGGCATGATAAATTTGTGACACAGATTAGGTGTAGTAGCATCCAATATGGTTGCTCCATTAACGTCGGGCAATAAAATTTTGGCCCATTGGATCAAAGTCGAAAACTGTTCTTGATTATCAGTGATAAATGGGAATTCATTCTGTAAAAAATCAAATAGTTGAATAAGTTTATATTGTGCTTTGATTTGATGTTGAAAACTTTTTAATATGGATAAAGAAGAAGATGCAAGTCTTTTCGCATTAATGTTGGTGTTGTTGGTAAGAAACTTCTTAAATTGGGGGAAATTGGACAAAATAAAAGTTTTAAATACTTGAAGGGTGTTATTGTTTCTATTGTCATTGTTACAAGGTACGATATTTTCCAAAGCAAAAATACACCATTCTCCGACTTTATTGTAATAAATATCGTTATTTAAGTCCAATCCGGTGATCTCTAAATTATTCTCAACCAACAACTGTAAAATTTTGTTTAGTTGATATAGCCCTAAAGCTATGGAGTCTTCGGTTTTTTCGGCATCATCATTTAGATGTAATTTAAACACTTGTTCGGTGACGATAATGTTAGAATCTGGGAAAACATCCAAAACTTTAACTAAACCAGGTAATCTTAATTGTTTAGCATTCTTGAAAATCAAATCAGTGGTGTTGGTACTAGTGGAGATATCATTATTTTTATAAATAAATATGCAAACTTTTACATTGTTATCTTTTTTTGAGGATCCTGCATAAACATCCCATAAGCCTGTGGAGTATATAGGTGTTTTTTCTTGGTAATAAGGAAAGGAGCTGAAGGTATTTCTTAAAAAGTTCATGTTTTGCTTATTTATATATATATGTATGTCTATTATTTTTATTTTTGGGTAAGTATTAAAAAAATAACTAAGTATTGGGTGATTTATGTTATTATTTTTTTATTCAGTCTGATTTTAATTATATATTTTTTTTTTTTTTTTTTCTTTTTTTCGGAAAAAAAGAAAGAAAGTAGCCGAGTTTGTAAATATGCCGATAGTATTTCGGAAAACAATTTACAATTTACGTTTTCTATTTCCATTGACATTTGAAAAAAGGCTCAAATGCCGCAGCAATTAACTGAAATCATTATACAATATTAATATATATTCGTTTATAATAAATAAAATATCTCAGCACATTAAACGAACAAATGAACAACATAAAATAAAATAAATAAACTTGAATTAAACTATATAAATTAAACTATATCAACTCTTGTGTAATAAATACCCAACGATAGAAACAACAACAATAAAGATGGCCAAAGCCAATCTACCATTACCCTTAGTGATTTGATTATCAGTCTCAGTACCGGCTTTAACTTCAGTTTCTACTTTTTCACTTGTAATATCTACATCACCAACATATAATTTTTTCAAAAACTTAATAGCATCATCGGAATGACCAATATCAGCGAAATCCTTGGTGGCATCTTTAGCGGCCAAATCTATAATGACTTCGTCACCACCTGGATGTTCGTCAATAAATTTGGTACAGTTATAGACCTTATCATTAATTATAATCCATAAATCATCAGCAGTGTTATGCTCAGCAATTTCCTTATAAGTGAAAGTTTTAGGTTCTGACATGTTTTTTGTTTTTGTTAATCTATAAATATTGCTACTTTATATTTTAATTTATTTTTTTTTTTTTTTTCTTTGAAAAGGAAGGGGGAGAAAAAAATGGTTAAAATTGAAGAATTGGTCGCTTAGCCTTAAATTTGTTCTTATGGGATAAGCGTTGTGAGACAAATTAGAATAACTGAAATAAAAATGGCTCGGTTTGAGACAGTGCAAATCGGAAAACAAAGAGGATTTGTTAATGTAGGAGTGAATGATAAAAAAAAAAAAAAAGAAAAGAAAAGAAAATTGAAAAAGAAAAAAGAAAAAAACATGACTTGTGGTTTTTATATATATCAAATTAAAAATTAAAAAATTAAAAAAAAAAAAAAAAAAAGTACAGCTGTGCGAATACCAGAAATTGTAGTTTTCTTATTTTGGTTAACAACGATAAAATGTTTTTTTTTTATTTTTTATTTTTTATTTTCTATTAACGAAAAAAGAATAATAAAAGAGATCTTAAAGGAAGTAGAACAGTTATTTGCATCGTACAATGTGATATAATTCCAATAAACGAGGAACTCACAATTATTAATAATAAGAATTTATCGTTGAAAAAAAAAAAAAGAAAAATAATAATAATAATAATTCAACAAAAAAAAAATATCATTTATCATGCTCATCTACCGTTCTTTCCTCTATTTAATTATAACAGCCAAATTATAATTCGAAACCGCTTGTACTTATCAAATAGAAAACATATCGGTTTCCATAAATTATGAAATTGGGTTCAAGAAAAATGCTTTATACAAATAATAATAAAACTTAAATAAAATACCACCATAACTAAACATAAAATTATAGTGCTTTTAACTATCTAATAAAAAATAAAATTTTATTAATATAAACGAAGGCCGAAAAAGAAGAAAAAACAACAAATTTTCATTATATATTAATAAAACAATAAAAACAAATCATGCTGCCATATGTTAAAACTTAAAATCAATGTCTTTCTCAGCTAATTTCTGTAACCTTTTGTTATGTTTTACATTAGCCTTTATTTTTAACTCCTTAGCATTTTTCTCAATCTTGTTATCAGTAATAACCTTTGGCCTATACCTGCGTAAATTTTGAATTTTTTCATCGCCACCAGTTAGTAATTTGACGCTTAACAAGTGGCCCATAACCAAATAGTTGTCCATTGTTTCGCAAGCTATTTTAGCATCATCTTTATTAACAAATTCTATAAACGCATAATGTCTACTTTTACCTGTTTTCTTATTTCTAGCTAATCTTACATCTTTCAAATCACCAAATTGTGAAAAATACTTGGCTAATTCATCCTCATGGAAGCCATTAGGTAACCTGCCAACATATATAATACGGGAAGGTGTAGCAGTCGTATCATTTTCTTTACTATTTTTTTTTCAGCTTGCTTTTTTTTATCTAGTTTCTTAATAGTATGTTTATTGTCTTTTGAGACATTGGCAGAGGTGGTCAAAGTACTGTCATCAGTTTCGAAGCCTTTGATCAATGGTTCTTCTTCTTGATCTTTTTTATTATTTTTTATTATTTTTTCAGATGCCATAATTCTTAGTATATATTCTGTTGTATCTTTTCTATTGTTATTATTTGCTTCTTAATGGTTTTTAGCCAGTAGTAGTAATTCGTGTAGAAATGTTGCTTTTCAATAAATGTTTATAAATTATTCAACTACATAATGTTAGTTATTTTATTTTCAATATTTTGATAGAAAAAATGATTTTTCTACAAAAAAAAAAAAGAAAAAAAAAAAAAAAAAAAAAAAAAAGAAACGTTCAATTAAAAAAAAAAAAAAAAAGTATATATCCGATGAAATCAATACGGATATCTCGTACAACTTAGCCTTTTTTTTTAATTCTTATTGTTGTTGTTATTTTTAACAGTTTACAATCTCAAGTTGCTATCAATATCAAATAAGTTTTCAGTTTTTTTTTTTTTTTTTTTTTTCCTTTGATGAAAATTATTTTGGTGTAAAGCATAATTAAAAACGCTAAATCAGACATAATATATATTCAGAAAATGCCGTTTATCAAAGATTTATCCGATAAATATCATATTGTATTAGGATCCTCATCACCAAGAAGATTGGATATATTAACTAATAATATAGGATTGGCTGAAATTGAAGTAATTATTCCCACTTTTGAAGAAAATTTAGACAAGGGCAATTATATCAATAATCCTTTGCAGTATGTCCTGGATACATCATATTATAAAGCTTTAAATCTGCTTGATATCATACAAAATAGTAATAATTTTTCTACCAATAAAAATAAACCTGTTATCTGTATATGCTGTGACACTATAGTTACAAAAAACAATATCATATATGAAAAGCCTTCCAGTCCTGCTGAAAATCTTAAAAATTTAAAAGAATTCTGCTATTCCAATGGTAATAAAAGTAATAACATTGTTTCTGTCATTAGTTCTGTAGTTATTATAGAAATTAACAACAAAAATATTAATAATAATGAACAGACTTGCATTAAAAATTACAAGCTACACAAATTCCATGAAATTACAAATTTAGAATTTGATCCAGAAACACCTATCGAATTAATCAAAGATTGGGTTGATACTGGGAATGGATTAAACGCAAGTGGTGGCTTCCAAATACAAAAATTTAGTGGTTGTTTTATATCTAAAATTGACGGTGATTACTTCAATGTTATGGGGTTGCCCTTTAATAAAACTGTTAAAACATTGTATGATATTTATAAAAATAACTAGTTCGTATTGATTACATATGTTTACATAGGAGTATTGTATTCTGTTAATTTCAAAACATCCTTGACAATTTTTATATTGTGCTCTTCTAAATCATTGTTAGCCTCTTTTGATTTTTTCTGTGTGTCTTCGCCTTCTTTCTCTGATTCATTTCTTGTTATTACTAATTCAGTTCCTACCAACTTATTCCATTCTCCTCTATATATTTTATCTCCTATTTTAATTAATGGTGATTCTGAATCTAATCCTGAATACTGAAAAATAGTTGGGTCATCGTCATCTTCAATACCGTTAGGATTGTTGTTATCTTTATCCAAAGATGTAGAATTTGATGATTTAGTATTACCATTATCTTTTTTTGTTATTTTGGTTGGATTTTTGCTAGTTACAGGTAATTGAATAGTAACGAAAACGTCCTCGGTAATATATTCATCGTCAGCACCTTTGTTTTCATCAATATTGATCGAATCAGAACCCTTATTAAAACCACTCATATTTTGTTGTTGTTTTTTTAGCTTCATTTCCTCATCAGAACCTGCCTCCGCTTTTGTCCTGAAATCCCAATGCATCTCTTCGCCTTTAGTTAAAAACTCAGTATTGCCGTTCATAATCATAACCCAGTGTCTGTTCAACACATTTAATTTGTTTCCATTGGTAATATTTTGCTCTTCGGTACAAATATACTTATCTATAGAACAAGCACCACTTCTAATAATAGTACCCTTGTTATCAAGAGGCTGTAATACATTATCAAAACCCAACAAAGCCATCCCCAAAGCAATTTTGGTTGCCGCATGAGTAACAATCATTATTCTTTCTACAGCGGGGAATCCACGCTCGACTTTATTAATAAATTGTGGCCAAAATTTTAAACATCTTTGCATTATAGAATCATCAGTCTCACCCAACTTGTTAGGTATAACCTCACACCACATGTCTTTTTCAATGTATTTTTCTCCATGAAGGAACAACTTTCGTAAAAGTTCAGGCTTGGCAGGTTGTGGGATACAATATCTCTTTTCTTTGTAATATTCTCCAACCCCAGTATCTAGCTGGATCGTTTTATCTAAAAGTTGAGCAAGCGGATAAATAGTCTGAATACATCTATAGAATGGTGAACTGATTAATAATTGTGGTTGTTCCTCCTCCGGCAATGAGTGAATATAATGTGCTAACTCCTGTGCTTGATTTTCACCGTGTGAAGCTAAGGGAACGTCACTATCTACACCTGTTGGTGGTGGTGGATACGGTCCATTAGGTAACCAGTTGGATCTATAACCGTGTCTAGCAATATATATTGTGTTAACTACCATTTATGTATTTATGCCGTTGTCGAAGTTTAGTTTGCCTTTTCCTTTTGGCAGAATGACGTAACTTTTTTTTTTTTCCCCCTCTTCTTTATCGATCGGAAGTAAGTTGAAGATTGATTTGATCAATCTTAATAAAAAAAAAAAAAAAGGATAAAAAAGCGAAAACTGAAAAGGAAAATAAATGTACTACATACATATATATATGTGTGTGTGTGTGTGTGTATTTACGGATAATGATCTTTAACTGCAGCCTATAATTTTTTAACTTTGGATAAAATTTGAATCTTTAATGAAACTTTTTTTTTTTTTTTTTTCTTATAGTAAAGTACTGATAACTCACGTGGATAGTATTTTTAGAAGAATATTATAAAGATTCGTGTATTAACCAATAATAGACAAATAGAATGTTTACTTTATTATTATTATATATTTTTGTTTACTTTTTAAAGGGAATTTGTTATGATTTCCTGCAGATTAACATAAAATTATAAAAATAATAAACATAAATATCACTATTTATCCGATTTCCCTTTTGTCCTCATGTATCCGGATAAAAGCGCATTGTACCGGTAATAATAATAATACCGAAAAATAATTTCTTATTATTAAATCTTTCAAATTTAAAAACTCGTCTTTAGCTAAACTATGCATTTATTTCTCTCACTGTGTTATCCAAAGAAAAAAAAAAAAATATCAACAACAATAGCAATATAGTAACAAAAAAAAAAAGTCTATTTCCTCCTTTTAAATTTTAAATCTTGTAATCAAAATGAGTTCAGATAGTGTAATAGACAATAAAAGGATTAAAAAATTAGCTATATCTAAACCTATAGTGTATGGCAATACTGCCAAAAAATTAGAAGAAAGCGCAAGAACTGATTATATCCCTAAAGAGCATACTCACTTATGGACTGTTTTTGTTAAATCGCCAACAATCAATGGCGATCAAGATTTGACAAAGTATATTAAAAAAGTCATTTTCAAATTGCATGAAACTTATCCAAATTCCATTCGGACTATCGAACAACCACCTTTTGAAGTCACCGAAACAGGTTGGGGCGAATTTGAAATTAATATCAAAATTGTTTTTCAGGATGGTAGCAACGAAAAAATTATCAATTTTTACCATCTACTAAGATTACACCCATACTATATGATACCAAATGTCTCAACTGACAATGGTACTCCTAATAATGGCACGAACGCTAATAAAGATATTAAAAACACACATACAATTGTACCTGCTTTTAAAAAGCAAAATGTAATTGCAAAAGATGGTGAAAAATTGAAAATAGATGAAGATAAAGGTCATGTACAAAGCTTGTTTTTCGACGAAATCGTATTTAATGAGCCTTATATAAAATTTTTTCAACACAACTTATTAGCCCCTTCAATATTGCCAAATAATAAAACAGATGCTAAAATTCAGCCATTTTCTCGACAATTGGAATTAGAAGAAATTAAAAGGTTGGATGTTGCAACGGAGGAGGTGGAAAAACAAATAAAGGAATATCACCAAAAGCTTATAGATTTACAGAAATGAATTTAAAAAAAAATAATAAAATAAATTATCAGCAAGTTTAAAATTGAAAAGCTTGAATTGTAAACACAAAGGGGGAAAAAAAAATAGCTATAAATACATGAAATGAACCCATTTTTTTTTTCTCCTTTTTTATTCAAATAATAAAAAAAAAAAATTAAATTAAATAAAAAAAAATAATACACCACTTGATTCACTTAGGACTTAAAGGTTTCCATGCATCCATACTCAATTCAGGTTTTTTAGCAAGAACTGTTGGAGGGCCACCAGTATTACCATTTTTTTTAACTTTTGGCGTGGATCCTTTATTAGATGCGGTGGTATTGGTATCTTTTGCAACAGATAAATCAGGATTCTTAAATGGTACCTTAGGTGGCGATATATCTTTTTTAGGCTTCAAAATGCTTTCTGAATTAAAACCAGGAGGTAATTTTACATTTAATGGTGGTTCCGGTCTATGCGTTATATCATCGGGTAAAGTAGACATGCTGACAGTATGTCTTGGGGCTGGTGGTGTTGGCGGTGCGTTAACATTTGTAATACTTGTAGTCTCTGTGGTATTAGCGGTAGCGGTTTTATTGGTATTCAAACTACTATCAGTTATCCTACTAGTTCCTGATGCATTAGAACCAACAGGTGATGAAAGTGACTTCGGTTTTAATGGAACCAGAGGCGGCGTGGAAGAGCGGAAACTCATGTCGCTAATAGTGTTAATGGGCGAGGATACGCTAGAGGTTGAGTCCGTTATAGGACCGTTACCGATATCTAAATCCAACAAATTAATTTCTAAGGGTAATTGCTTCCCATTTTCGCTTCTTTTTGGATCTAGTATGCCGCTCTTTCTCGGAGGAGGAACAGGTTTGCTATTAATAGTACTAGTTGACGAAATTGGTAATTTCGCCGATAAAATTTGTCCCAGCGGATTCACTGTTTGTTTATTTTTATTATCCGTTATTTTTTCCCCTGCTTCTTTTTCCTCCTCTTCCTCAATCAGCAAGGAAGAAGCGCTTATAGCACTTTCATTCGGATGTAACACCTTATAGTCTTTTTTAAATTTGTCAATGAATTCATCTTTTTTATTTTGGTTGACAAATTCAACCTTAGACCTGTAAGCTGCATATACTGGTTTATGGTCACTAAAGTGTAAACAAACATCAGAATACGATAAAGGTCTTAAATTTTTCCCATTATACAAAATTCTATCTGTCCAAGATGGTGTTCTTGCCTTTTCTGATGTGTCATACAAATCTGTACCCAAATCATATTTATATGTTGGCGGAAATCTAATTGTTGGCTCCTTAAACCCCTTGAAAACAACACCTGCATTGATTTCTTGTGTTAATTGATCATATTGGAGCAATTTACTTAGATTGCTTGGGGCATTCTTGTCGCTCAAGACTTTTCTAACTTCCTCATTAGGCAAATCTATTCTATAATTCAAATCCCCTAGCCAAAAAATGTTATCATGGATTGGGATAGTTTTGCCCCTAGTAAATTTAACATTTTTCATAATGGATTCAAAATCAATACGACGTTCTTCAAAATTGGACACACCAGCAGCCAAATGGGAATTTACAAAACAAAACGATGTCTCACCATAATTAAATCTAATTGCAACTGCTCCCTTATTCCCAGCAATCCCACCAAACCCAGTTTTTTTGGACCCACCTTCAACCTGTTTAACATTGTTAACTTTATCAGCCCTAACAAAAAATAAAATCATTAAAGAGGTCATTTGTTCCGCCCTCAACATCATGTATTTATCACCACCATTTTCCGTATTGTTACTATATTGATTTAAACAGTCATTAACCATATTTACCCAAATAGATCTCTTGGAATAATCTGCATTTAATAATGAACCTGCAGTTAGTTCAATAACCTCTTGTAGGCCCAACACAACAATATCCGGTTGGAATTTATCACCAATTGGGTATAACCATTTACTTAGATCACTTTTCCTGGTGATACCATTAACATTATAGGTACCAATTAATAAATTTATGGTATCTGAGAGTGTATATTGGTCAGAAACTTTAGCCAACTGAGAACTAACATATTCCATCATCGGATCATATAACTGAACAGCCAATTGATTTGGCAATTTACCCAACAATTTATCAATATTGTTTTGTTTATCCTTATCCATAAAATTATTGATATAGATTCTACTAACAGATTTAGTGGCATCGGCCAACGCTCCGGCAAATGACATTTTACCCTTTCTAGAAAATGAAGACTTCAATGCATTTGTACCAGTGTAAATTTGGGAAATTTGGTCTCCATTGTCAGCCCATAAAGTGTTGTGCTTTATGAAACAATCAATTTCCTCGTCAAACATTGAGGTGGATTTACTTTTCAATAACTTAAAATCTTGTAAAAATAATTTAAACACTAAGTTGCTAATAAATTGTTGAATTAAATTAGTTCTATCCAAACAATCCAAACAATTCACCCTGAAAACACCGTGCTGTTCACTCAGTGTTTTGCCCTCAACGACATCATACGAAAAATACCCACTATCTAGCAGAAAATCCTGTATCAACGGTTTTAATTTCACGGCAGCAGAAAATCCTTCAGTGGCAGTCTCCTTGTGGAAATCAAATTCAGTCAAAAATATATTGTCTTTATATTTGGAATTTTTTATGTGCTTCCTATACCTCCTTGTCAATTCAATTTCTGACGACTTTGTGGATAATAAATTAACTACATCTACAGGACCATATTTTGAGCACAATTTATTGAAATGTTCATCAAACGTAGGTTGTGTAGCTTCTACAGATCTAGTGATAGAGACTTTTGGGTTCAAAATAGAGGTATCTTGTTCCCAAAAAACAGGAACGCTTCCTCTTACTTCAGTAAATGCAAAACAATATTCCTTGGAATACATGACAAACTCAGTTTCAACAAAGTTTGCTACATTTCCGTCATCATCAATGCCTCTGGCATTGTATCTGGTACCTGCTCTTTTCCAACTCTGTTTTGAAATAACAGTCAAAGACACTTTCAACTTATTAACATAAGACATATATGTTTCCGCAAAACCTCTAATAACAGTAGTCAAAAACCCTTCTTCGTCCAAAATATCCTTTTCACCATCAGATAATCTATCTCTAAAAGAGATAACTTCTTGCATTAAAAACGAGTTCCACATATACTCTTCTTCATAATGATCCAGGCTTAAAGAGTGGTTATTTTTCAAGCCGCCTCTGTTTTGTAAAGTTGAAGTTAAGTCAAAATCAGAACTATAGTAAAACGAGCCGCTACTTAATAATTTTCTCAAGTCATGGCATGGGTGTTTGGCCAATAAACCATCGTCAATTATATTATTAGACACGTTGTTTGTACCTCTGGCATATTCTGCGCTATGGTTTGACGTATTGGTTGTAAACCCCCCACTGTTGGTTCGATATTGTAATTCGACATCAGGTTCGTACATCAATGTATTAGAAGCAGAACGAGGCGTATTATTCGTGTTGTTTTTGCTACTAGATGCACCATTGTCATCATTTGTTTGCAAAATGGGGTATCCGTTTGAATCTATTTCAACAAAATCCCATTTGGGATCATTTAGACAAAAAAAATCAACTGCAAAAATTTTGTTGACAGATTCATGGGGAATAGGCTGTGCCACTTTAGTTTTCCCAGTGATACAAGCAATAAAAATTAAATTGTTTAATTCAATTAGGCCAATAAACCCGTAAATATCATGAAAAGAAAGCTTTTGAAAAAAATTACTATTTTTGTTGTTTGAATTGGATTTTTTGCAATTTTCCAACACAAATGATTTAGGTTTTAATTGAATAGCACATGAAGGAATTTGATTATTAACGCATTGAAAGATTAACGCATAATTTGTTGAGCATACTGCAATTTGACGATCCTCTGGATGTTGCTTAACGTAAAGTTCCATTGTTGTGTATAAATGTAGTTTTATTTATAAATGTTTGTCTTATTTCGGAAGTTTAATCTAGATCTGTATTGGAGTAGAAGGAAGGGGTATGAGGAAAAGAAGGAAAGAAAGAAAGAAAAAAAAAAGTTCCTTTTAATAAAATAATAAGTTAATTTTCTTAATCTTAATTTGAGGTTAACTGTATATAACTTCTTAAATTATTCTTCTCTTGGAATATATTTTTTTTTTTTAATCTTTTTTACATAGATTTGCTATATTGAAGAAAAAGAAAAAAAAAAAAAAAAAAAAAAAAAAAAATTGAAAGTTAGAAAAGGAGAATTTTTAAAATCATAGGGGAAAAAATATACAATATATTCAAAGGAAAAGAAAATACTAAAAGAAAAAAAATTTTTTTTTTTCGGTGGGAAAAAACAAAAACAATAACAAAAAGTGCAACAAACATTAAAATTCATGTTTGATGAAGTAAAAAAGAAAAAAAAAAAAAAAAAAAAATTTCCCATTTAATATTATTATATAGTAATAAATAAATAAATAAATTAATCAATCAGCAAGTATGCACATACACATATATACATACATAAAATAATGACATAATAAATCCACCAACATCGCTAGTTTTCAACATCTAACTTAGGCAGAAACCTTATTAGCAGTATTGTTGCTGTCATTTAAATATTCTTCTGGAACTATTATATTATCAGATGCAATGATATTATTTAAGGTAGAGACTATACAATCCATTGGAGCATCACCAACATCTTCAGAAACACTAACACCCCATTGATAAGCTTTTTCGTTATCAGATTCACGTCTATATCCCAAATGAATGTAAGAAGCCGCTTTGGCATCCTTACCGGTACCGATGGCATGTTCAGTGTAGTTGGTAACCTCCAAATTGACTTGCAAAGTTTTAGATAATGCATCAATCAAACAAGAAATTGGACCATTACCTTCACCTTGAATATCAATAATATCACCACTAGAAAATTGGATCTGGCCAGTTAGAATTCTCTTTTGGGAATCCTTAGAGGATGAATCGCTATATGGTTTTTGAATAACATAATCAATCAATTTGAATTCAGCACTATTAGTGTTTTCTATGCCATAATTGTAACTTTTTCTGAACAATTCAGTGATTTCTTTACTCTTCAATTCTCTACCTAATTTATCTGCCTCATTTTGAACAATAGAGGAGAATTCAATTTGCATATTTCTTGGTAAATCCAAGCCCAAAGTTTTCAAAATAATCCAGGCGGCACCACCTTTACCAGATTGAGAGTTAACTCTGATAACAGCTTCGTAATCTCTGCCAATATCTTGTGGATCCAATGGCAAGTATGGAATTCTCCAATATTGGCCCAATGGATGATTTTCAGCGCGTCTTTTTTCTTGCAAAGTAAACCCTTTCTTGATAGCATCTTGATGAGACCCACTGAATGCACAGGCAACTAAATCCCCAGCGTATGGAGCTCTTGGATGAATAGGAACTTTGTTGCAACGCTCAGCAACTTCGATAACGCTTCTAATATCACTAAAGTCCAAATTTGGAGAAACACCTTGAGTATACATATTTAAGGCAATAGTAATTAAATCAACATTACCTGTACGTTCACCATTACCAAATAGACACCCTTCGACACGGTCTGCACCAGCTAGCATACCCAACTCAGAAGCAGCAACACCACAGCCACGATCATTGTGGCAATGTGTAGAAATACAGACTTTCTCGCGCTCGCTGATATGGGTGGAGAAATATTCTACCTGATCGGCATAAACGTTTGGACTAGAGACTTCCACAGTTGCTGGTAAATTGAAAATGATTGGGTTTTCTTCGGATGGACCCCAGGCTTCCTTAACAGCTTCACATATTTCGACAGAAAATTCAGCAGGAGTGTCACTAAAACATTCAGGAGAAAATTGATAAGACCAAATAGTACCACTTTGCTTAGGATCATCTTTAGTTAATTTTCTAACCAACTTAGTGGCTTCAATAGCCTTTGCAATGGCTTCTTTTTGGCTCATTTGGAAAACAACGTCACGGAATAAATCACTAGTAGCTAGATAAGTATGGATAGTAGCTTTTTTAGCACCAGTCAAGGAGTCAACAGTTCTTCTAATCAAGTGTTCTCTTGATTGAACCAAAGCTTGGATAGAAACATCATCTGGAACATTTTCAACAGCATACCTGGTGAAATCGAAATCTGTTTGGGAGGCACTTGGGAATGCAACTTCGATTTCTTTAAAACCAAGACTTATTAATTTATGAAAGTATTCCTTCTTTTGTTCCACACTCATTGGATCAGGTAAGGATTGGTTACCATCTCTCAAATCAGTGCTCAACCAACGTGGAGCCTTAGTAATTTTATTATTTGGCCATTGTCTGTTTGGTAAATTGACCTGTTGGCATGGCTTGTACTTCTTGGATGGATCCTTTAGCATATTTTTATATTTTAATTGGACTGGTGGGATAGATTTAGTTCTTATTTTCCCACCGACAGCGGCCACTTGCTCGGCAGCACATCTTACTAGAGTTTTGAAAAACATTTTTTTTTCTCTCTCTTTAGCTATGTGTTATTGATTCTTGTTGGTATGAGTTAAAATGAAAAGAAAAGAAGCTAATGATTAAAAAAAAAAAAAAATAAAAATAAGAATAAAATGAAGAATTGTAGTTATGTTTTATAATAACAAGACATTAAATAAGAAACAGAAATGTAATAATGAAAGCAGGAGAAGAAAGTAAAAAGAAAAAGCTTGAAAATGAAAAGGTCTGAAAAAAAAAGAAAAGAAAAGAAGAGAAAAAGAATAAAAAAAAAAAAAAAGTGAAGCAAAGAAAGTTATATATAATGGGATTATTAACTTATGTCCAAGGGAATTTGAAAAAACTTTTCATTTTCATTTTCATTTGAGTCATTTGTCATATGTGATGCATTAATGAAAAAAAAAAATTAGAAAAAAACACGAAGTTGTCAGTCGTTATTTTTTTTTCTCCATTTAACAAAACTTCGTAGTGATCATTCTGTAATTGTATTTTACCGTGCATGTGCGGACTACACACAATCAGGACTCTACGTCACTTTTAAAAGCTCTACTTATTTTTTCTCTCCGGTTCCGGTGCAAATTTATTATCACCAAACATTAAAAATAAAAATAAAAATAAAAATAAAAATAAAAATAAAAATAAAATTTTAAAAATCAGCAGAGGTAACCCAAAGGGCGGTGGTGTGGGTTTAAATTTTTTAAAAATAATCTACTGTCTAGAACATTTACTACCACTAAAAACTCTACCGAATAAATTTGTTAGAATAATATTTTAAATGCCTACCGGTTCGGTTACCTATTTAATTACTTAAAAATAAATGAAGCTCGGTTAAATAGAAATATATATATATATGATATTATTAGTTACTGAAACACACAAAACAAACAAATTTTTCTACTTGCTTGCTTACTTACTTACTTAATGAACGCTTTTTGTCCTTATTCTTTTTATGTTAACAGAAGGCCGTCTAATCATGTTAAAAGAGGGACTATTGCTTTTTTTAACCGTGCTATCACTATTTGTTTCTATACTATCAATATTATCGCCTTCTTTATTTAAAAGTAATATCTTCTTGAGCAGTTTCTTGTTCGTTACCATATTAATAAAACTACTCTTTCTATTGTTACTGTTACCAGCGGTGTTACCACTATTAGTAATATTTTTGGTATTGATAGTTGATGTAGTAAATGCAGGTGTTGATGAAACAATATTCTTTTTATTATTAATCTTGGAAGGATTTTGTCCCAGTTTAGCGTTGGTGTTAGGTAAAGAATGCACTTTCATTTTTGGTATCAATGAACTCTTGGATGCACTTTTTAAATTATTACTATTGTTGCCATTAACATTGTGGATACCTAATTCTTCCTCGCTACTCGTACTTGCTATAGCTGAACTTTTAATACTAAAGGTTCCACTGGAAGTATTACTTGTACTATCCGCAGTATTATTACTAATAACAGGACTAATGGTATTAGGAGCGGTATTAATACTGTTTTCTTTGGCTTTGTTACTTATATAGTTCAGATAGTTATCTTGCAATAGACTATAAATACAGTGTCTAATCTCTAATAAATCATCGTATTTGGGAATTTCAAAATTATCAAAATATAAATCGAATTTACTTCTTATATTTTCTGATAAATTGCACTGCTGGGGTGCATTAATTTTAATAAACTGAGAATATACTGAATTTATCCATAGATCCAAGGGAAATTTATATTTATTGGGTAGCTTTAAACCTTCGTCTATATCAACTTCATAATAATATAAAAAAGGTTGGGAATTAATCATAAACAATAAATTTTCTTCACAGTGTTTCTTTACTAGATATTTATGAAAAGAGTCTAAATTATATTCCATGGTACTACTCACAGTACTGTTGTCAAAGGATTGCGATATTATGTCATTTAAATTGGGTATACTGGGGCTAGTCTGCATTTTCTTTTTCTTTTTCTTTTTCTTTTTTTTTTTTCTTTTTTCTTCTTCTTCTTCTTTTTTGCTAGTAGTAGTGGTAAGAATGATAAAAAAATAATAATGGCAACAAGAATATTATTAAAAAAATACAAGAAATAAAGGAACTAGTGTACATATATATATATATATAACGACTTTTTTGGGTAATATTATCATGTCAATAATAAAGGTACGTAAACAAAAAGAAAAAGAAAAGAAAAAAAAAAAAATTAACTAATTAATTAAAAAAAAATAAAAAAATGAATCTGTTAAGATAAGAAAAATAAGAATACAAATTTCATTTCTTTTATATAAATAATAAAACAAAGATATAAATAACTTATTTCTAGGCAAAGTCACTCAGTATCTTTATTTATCTATTCATTTAGTTATTTATTTTGTGCTTTTATAAAAAATAACTAACCAAAAGAAAAAAAAAAAAAGCAATTTATTGGCCTTTTTGGTTACTTTCTGTATGAGTTATTAATAATACGCTTGTTTTATTTTATTTTAAATTAAGTGTTTATTCAACATTTCTAAACGGTGAGCACTTTCCTGCGTATTGGAGAAGAAAAAGTGGGTTTTTTTTTTTTATTTTATTTTTCAACGTGCTATTTTCTGTGTGTGTACGTTTCTGTGGACGGCTAGGAGAGATGTATGTCCTTTTTATTTTCTTGATTATGAAACGTTTTTTTTGTATTTTTTTTTTTTTGTTATTAATATTATCATCCTGTTATCTAAGATCTTATTAAATTAAATTCAATCCAAAAATAAAAAATATTTCCACACCCCTCCCCGTACAAATATCTTTTAATTTATGTCAAAACTAATCATTCCCAACAAAGCTCATTAGCCCTCTCTTTTATAAAGTTTGAACAAGTGTTAAAAAAATAAATTTATTATTATGAAAACGTTTTTTTTTTTATCTTGTTTGGTTATTTGTTTACTTTTACATTTTACATTTTACGTTTTCCGTTTCCATTAAAGCCTTGTTGATGTCTTTATCTCCAAAAAAAAAAATTTTTTTCTTATTAATTATCACATAAACAAAGTTGCAAAATACGTTTAAATAAATCAAAAAAATAATGTAACCTTTCCCCTGAGCATTATCAATAAATTGCGTGGAACTCCTATTTGCAAGAAAAAAAAAAAAAAAAAAAAAAATTAAAAGTGATGCACTTATTTGCCAATGTTCTACGACATTATACAATTCCATAATTACTATTGTCATATACAGTTATCTTAAACTTGTACGCAAAACAAAAACAAAAAAAGAAAAAAAAGAAATGGGAAGAAAATTAAAAAAAAAAAAAAAAAAAAAAGGAAAAATGAGAATGAACGTATTACAAATACATTTATGATTAAAAAGTACCGTAATGTGCACGTGACACCCCTTCCCCAACTTTTTGTTTACCCGACTATAATGAAAACTTAAAAAAAAAAAAAAAAAAAAACTGTGGTACTACCAAAAAAAAAAAAAAGTCACATATTATTACCACTAATATTAATCACCCATACTTGCATATACCACAGTTTTAATATAAATATAAGATATTCTTTCAAATTAGTAAATTAAAAGCAATTATCATCTTCGTCATCGTGATTTCTTTGAAATAACTATAATTTTTTTTCTTTTTCCCTTTCCATCGTAAGAAAAATTCAACTGAAAAAAAAAAAAAAAAAAAAAGAAAAAACAAACAAAACAACCATTTTTAATCTCTACATATAATAGTACCAAGAGGTAAGGAATATACAAGAATATCTGGTGTGTGGGTCAAAACAAACGGAAAGAAAAGAAATTGAATGTATTATCATAAAACATAATATGAGTTTTACTAATAACAATAACAACAATAACAACGATAGTAACAGTGATAACATTAATACGGAGTTTGTGAATTTTTTTGATGGAACCCCCAGCAACAATATTAATGAAAGTAATACTAATGCTAATAACAATAATACTCATTTATATAACCGTATTCAACACCCCATAATTCCTGCTAATATCGATACTGGTAACTCTGCCAATGGTAATAACTTTCTTCATAATGATGAAACGCCTGCTATACTATTAGAACAATTGGCCTATATAGATAATTTCATTCCACAGTTAGAAGACGATTTGCATGGTAGTAATGCAAATATTAGCAATTCCAATACAGAACCGCACACTTTTGAATTCAATACTGAAAATACTAATGCGAGTAATAACGGTAACAGTAACATATTTAATAGCATGAATATTGATGATAGACTAGCAGCAGAATTAAGTGTTTTTGCCCATGAAACCTTTATTTTTCCCGATGAAGATAAAAACACCAATGGTAATGATCATCATGATATTTATGATGATACCAATCATGCGACTAATACTATGAATAATGAGCTTAATAATACTGTTTCTAACAATATTAATAATAATCCAAATACTAATCATATTATTGGTAACAATAACACCCCAGATCTTCCCAAACATAAACATCTAACTGATAGAAAGCGTAATTTATTGGCTAAACAATACGATTTATCAAGAAAAAGATTTTCGACCAAAAATAATGCTAACCGTTCATCTCCTAATAACAATATTAATATTACTAGTCCTCAAAGCTCCAATGTTAATAGTAACCAATTTTTTACCAATATAAACCAAGGCAATACACCTATCCCTTCCAACACCAATAGCTTTGACCATGGCGGGTTTACCAATGTAGATATCTTGGACTACAATCGTACTAATCAAATAGAACGTATCAATAATGATGCTACTAGTGACAGGAATAATATTACGCATAATCACCTTAATAATTCTCCTATAAGTGACATATTTTCACCACATATGAAGAATTCTCCAAATGAATTTTCAGTATATACTCCGACCGCACTTAATGGCAATACAAATTCTATTACTACTACTGGTAGTAATAACAGCGGCAATATTACTCAAAATGCTAATACAAATAGTGCATTTTCTACTGTACCAACATCGATATTGATATCTAAATTCCCTAAAGTTACTGTACCCCATGGAGCTAAAGAATCTTTATTACAATTGGGTTTAACCGTTGATCAAATAGATTCCATCGCTGTCATTGTCAGTTATTTTCAAAGAGAAAATTATAGATTTACGGATAATTTGGTAAATAACGTTGATAATTTGAACAGTAATAATAATACTAATCATATTTTAAACACAAATGATTTATTGCTCTCTTTTTTAAACAATAATAGCGTCATAAAGAAAAAACGTACTTTAGGAGAAAGAAAAGAAGAAGAAGAAAAAGAAGAAAAAGAAGAGCGAGTAGGTGAAAAGGGTGGAGGAGGCAATGATGTTATTGAACAACAAATTCAGGATGGGGAAGAAGGAAGTCGGAAAAAGAAAAAAAAAGAAGAAAAAAGAAATGGACAACAAAAACAAAATAAAGAAAAGGAAATTGTGCAGCAAAAACAACAAGAAAAAAAAGAGGACAATAGAACACTGGATCTAAATGGAGCTCAGAGTAATGATGCTAAGAAATCTAAAAACAACAATAGCGTCAATACTTTTAATGGAACAATTACCACGGATAATGGCATACGGAATGACACCACCAGTATTGATAAAAATAAAGAAAACAATAATAATAATAATAATAATAATAATCACTCATCCAAGAAAAATATATCAAACATTGGCTCATCTTCTCTTGGCAACGATTGCAGCAGTAGTGATGGTGCTAATGATAACGCAAATAAAAATGACAACAAACCATCAAAGCGAGCTAGGAATACTGCTAATATTTCTACTAATGATGAAACCAAAAAAGATTCTTTAGAAAATCGAATAAGCGAGCTATCTGAACTAGCAGTTGATTTAAAGAATAAAATCCGAAAATTGGAGTTAGAAAATAAATTATTAAAAAAATTGGTTATGGAAAGAGGTGGGTTTAAAAACTTAGAAGACCTAGATAGTTTAAAAAAACAATAACATATATATATATATATATATATATATATTAAAATCTATTATATAGATATATTGTAAACGGTATTACACCGCTAGAAGAATGATTAATACAATCATACCAATCACAATCAATAATATAATCCTACATCTGTTCCCAGTTTTTTGAACTTTTTCAGCCTTAACCAACTTTGCTGAAGCATTTTGTACATTATCACTAAAATTATTAATATTATTTTCAATATCATCAACTTGTTCTCCTTGTTGCTTGATGATACTGCCTAGTTGTTGAAAAATAGCATTAACCTCTTTAACCTGTCCATGTATTCTATCCATTTGTGTATCACGTTCGGTAACTACTAATTGATGGAAATCAACTTGTTCTTGATCAATGTTATCAAATGATTGCTGTTGTTGTTGCTCTCCTTCTTCTTGTATTAATAATTGTTGTTGGGATTGATAATTTTTATGATTAGGAGGAACCATACCACTAGAACTTGTTGATAATAATGGTTTATCCTCATCAGCAAGCGGCATAGATATATAACCATCATTTTCACTTCTATCATTAGCATTCACGATTATAAGGTTATTAGCATTATTACTGCTATTGATAGAAGTCGAATTTTGATTATTATCAGAGCTATGAATAACAGTAGTCGTACCATTGTTATCCTTATAAATAGGATACTGTAACTTTTTCTTATAGTATTCTTTCAGCAATACCTCATATTCTTGAATTAAAGTTTCTATATCTTTATTTAACTTACTATTGTAATTAGTTACTCCATTATTTTGTTGCTGCTGCCGCTGGGTTTTATAATTTGATATTATTTCCATACATGGTGTAATTATTGTGTCTTCAATTTGTTTTCTGATTAATAAACTATCTCTCTTACCACTGCCTATATTTATATTGATTTTTTTATTGAACTCTTTAACCTTTGGTGTTAGTTTCTCCAATATTAGGATTAAGCTATGGTCATCTTGTATACTTACTGCATTTGGAAGAGTCATTTTTTTTTTTATTTTTATTTTTTTATTTTTTGTTATTGCCGTATATATCTACCTGTTTGATAATACTAGATGATTTTTGACGTCAATATATAAAATGGTGTGATATGTGTTAAAAATTATTCTAATTATAAGACTATAGTCAAGAATAATGGATGAGTTTTAATAAAAATGGGAAAAGCGAAATTGACTTTTTTTTAAAAAATCACAATCAATTTCTATCCATATAATAAAAATGAAACAAGGAAAGGTACAAGATCATGAATTTTCTCTCTTTCTTTCTCAAAGATTCGGTATATTTAGAATTTGTTCTAATTTTTTATTGTCGGTCAAAATGCTTTTCTGACTTCGGATTTAAAAAAAAAGAAAATACTTTTTTAGTCAAATTTTAACGATAGAAAAACACGTTAATCTTTTTTTTTTTTTACAAACGCGTAAACATACTACAGAAAATTTTTTTTATCTTGTTTTTTTTTTTTTTTTTTTACATTGCAAAACCATGAAAAAAAAAAAAATTCCTTTGGTGCTCAATTTCATAGACTTTGTAGAATGTCTAAATATTTATCGAACCCAATATTGTAGTTTATTTTATTTACAAATCTTTTTATTCTGAATTAACGGAAAAACAATTATTTTTTCCAAAGATTATGTATCGTTAAACATTTATGTCTCTTTTTTAGCATTAGTAATCAGCGGAGTCATTAAGCATAAAACAGAAAACAACGATAATGAGTACAGCCAACAAACTTAAAATATTGAAAAAATTGAAAAAAACTAGGAACAATACTACTAACAGGAGAATAATTACAGGTTCCGATACCACCAAAGACAAAAAATTTGGGATTTCTGAAGACGACAAGGAGGAAGAGGAAGAGGAGGAAAAGATCTATGATTTAATTGATGAAAATGAATATAGAACCCGTAAGAGACAAGAGTTATTAAAAGATGATTTTGTAGTTGATGATGATGGTATTGGTGAGTATGTTGACAACGGTGTGGATGACTGGGAACACGAACATAATTATTACACTTCTGATGAAGACCAAGATGAAGATCTTGCTATGAATGGAAAAATAAAAAAATCAAATAAAGCTAAAAATACTAGCAACATTTCATCTTTAATTACTAAGCACCATTCAAAGTCAAAAAATAAGGGTTCTTCCCTAAACACACTCACATCTGCCACCAATATTGGCAATAATAACAAAAGGAAAATTAATGCCGATGATTTCGATGATATATTAGCCGATTTTGACGATTCTTTACCAAGTATTACCAATATTAACACCCGTACTCACAAAGGACCATCATCAACAATTATGAGAAATTCCAAGAAAAATAACAACTTAAATAGCTCAGGTCAATTTACAGATAATCGTCTAGATAGCATTAGTGATTCTGCTAATGCTCCACTTATAAAAAATCGTAGGGTTAACAATAACAGCAATAACACTGACATGAATGTACTGTCTTCCTCAACTTCCATTAAAAAAATTAAACTTTCTTCACCAACTTTCACCACTATTGGAAGTTCCCCATTGAGAAATGTTACAACTAATAACCACCTTAACAATAATATCAACGGTGATGCTGACATGGATCTGAATAATGAATTTATTTCTAATATAAGTAGCTCTCCATTTAAGAAGACCACTACTATTCAAGATGATACTAAAGTTCTTAAAAAAGAGGATTTAAATAAACACATCCTGTATGGAGTTGGCTCAAATGGCATATATAATGGTGATGATGACGATGATAATGACGACGATGACGATGATGTGCAAATTGGAAGTAGGCGTACAAGAAGGGTTATCCGGACCGCTGCAACGAACCGTAAAATTAATTTAAATATGAAAAGTGAATCAATAACCGTTTCCCCATTTGTTACAGCGCCAAATACCCCTAATACAACATTGCATGATACTGCAACATTATCTTCACCATTAGTGACCACGAAAATTTTAAACAGAATGGAAAATTCATTGACAACTAGTGAAAAATTAACCAAAGAACAGCTTTATGTTAATGATGCAGGTGATTTAGAATTTTTTTGGTTGGATTATTCCGAGGTTGACGGGACTTTATTGCTATTTGGTAAAATCAAAACATTAGAAGAAAACAAATTCGAATCGTGTATGCTACAGGTTGATGGGTTGTATAAGGAATTATATTTTTTACCCAAAGCAACTCGTACAGTGACAGACATCCATGAGGAAATTATTCCATTGTTGATGGATATGTACGGTTTAGAGAATATCCGCGCTAAACCTGAGAAAATGAAATATGCTTTTGAATTGCCAGACATTCCAAGAAGTGAGACTGAATATTTAAAAGTTTTACTACCTTATAAAACACCTAAAAATAGCCATAGAAATATCCCATCTGATTTAACAAGTGAAAATATTGCACATGTTTTTGGTGGCTCTACTAAAATTTTTGAAAGTTTTGTAGTCCAAAGAAAAATCATGGGCCCTTCTTGGTTGACTTTGTCTGGTGTTGTGTTTGATCAGTTACGAGGTGCTTCTCACTGCAGAATTGAACTAAAAGTCAATAGGCCCAATGATGTCCAATGTAATACTGGAATTACTACGAACGATGTCACACCACCCTTAAAAACTATGGCCTTGAATGTTCAAACTAGTATGAACACGAATGAAAATAGACAGGAAATTGTTAGTATCACAATGAACATTAAATCTAATGTGAATTTAGATAATCCAGGAGACGATAATAAAGCTACTGTGGAAAATAATATAATCACCTTGGTGCGCCCCCCACAAAGCTCTACTTTCCCGGTTGGATTGTCTACTTTATTGAAAAAAAAATTTCCGACAAATACATTCAGACTTTTTAACAATGAAAAAACATTATTGAACTGTTTTGCTGCTTTAATGAAGGTGCATGACCCAGATGTAATAGTTGGTCATAGATTGGAAAATGTAGCTCTTGATATTATTTTGTCTAGAATGTATGATTTTAAAATTGTTAACTTCAGCACGATGGGCCGTCGTTTACGAAGAGAGTGGCCAGAGAAATTTAAAAAACATAATAATAACAATAATTTTTATATTATTCGCGATATTTTTAGTGGTAGACTAATCTGCGATATTGCTAATGAGATGGGCCAATCTTTGACTCCAAAATGTCAATCTTGGGACTTGGCTGAAATGTACTCTGTAACTTGTGGTAAAGAATATTCTGTTTTGGAAATTAATTTTAACAAGGGCCAATATCAAGAAGATTCAAATGCTATGAGCTTGGCTCTGGAAGAAGGTATGAATTATTCTTCTATGATTGACGAAATTGCAACACAAATTCAAATATTATCTTTAACCAAACAGTTAACAAACCTTGCTGGCAATTCTTGGAATCAAACGTTAAGTGGAAACAGAGCTGCAAGAAATGAGTACATTTTATTGCATGAATTTACGAGAGAACACTATATTGTGCCAGATAAGGAACTCAAGAGGAGTAACACTACTACTACTGTTAATAGTGTAAACTCTAAGGACAACAATACAGTGGGTTCCAATGGTAGATCTAAAAAATCTAAATACCAAGGTGGTTTAGTTTTTGAGCCTGAAAGAGGGTTACATAGAAATTACGTTTTAGTTATGGATTTTAACTCGTTGTATCCGTCTATTATTCAAGAATTTAATATTTGTTTTACCACAGTTGACAGAGACCACTTGTTAAATGCTTCCAATAGCAATGATGACGAATTTGCTTTGCCCGAAATTCCAAGTTCCGATAAATCACAAGGTGTTTTACCAAGATTGTTACACACTTTAGTTCAACGTCGTTATGAAGTTAAAAAAATCATGAAAACGGAAACTGATCCATATAAAAAACAACAATGTGAAATTAAGCAACAAGCTTTGAAGCTAACCGCTAATTCTATGTACGGTTGTTTGGGGTATGTTCATAGTAGGTTTTATGCTAAACCGCTAGCTATGTTGGTTACTAATAAGGGCAGAGAAATTTTAATGAACACTAGACAACTAGCCGAAAGCTTGAGCTTAACTGTTGTTTATGGGGATACAGACTCTGTCATGATAGATACAGGATGCACTACATATAAAGAGGCCATTAAAATTGGCGAAAGTTTCAAGAAACTTGTTAATGAGCGCTACAAATTGCTAGAGATAGACATTGACAACGTTTTCAGTAAATTGTTATTGCATGCGAAAAAAAAATATGCTGCATTAACTTGTTATTTTGATGAACAAGGTAATGAAAAAACACTTTTGGAAGTCAAGGGCTTAGATATGAAGCGCCGTGAATATTGTCCACTTTCTAAAGAAGTCAGTGCACAAGTTTTAAAGTTAATTTTTTCTGATAAATTTAATGATCCTGAAATGGCATTACAAGAGGTTTATTCATATTTGGAGGTTACTGCTAAAGATGTTAATGAAAATAAAATCAAGTATGATCAGTTTAGAATAAACACCAGGTTATCTAAGGATCCATCTCAGTACCCTGGGGGCAAATCGATGCCGGCAGTTCAGGTTGCATTAAGGTTGCGAAAAGCTGGCAGAGTCATTAAAGCCGGCAGTGTTATTACCTTTATCATAACACAGGCAACCGCTGCAGAAAATGAAGAAAACACTTTTAATGGCAACAATAACGTTGATGTTGCCAATCGTGCACGAGCTTTTGTTGAATTGCTAGCCAAGGGATCTACATTACAGCCTGATCCTGACTATTATTTGGAAAAACAAATTTTCACACCGGTTAAAAGGCTATTAGAAAACATTGAAGGTTTTGATGTGGTTCGACTAGGCATTAGTCTAGGATTGGGAAACAAAAGGCATCTATTGAAAGTTAGTAGTGGCAACGCCAATAATAATAGTAATGTGGGTTCTGATTTGCAACCGTTAGAGTCGACTATAAGTGATAGGGAAAGATTTAAGGACTGCAGAGAATTGGTCTTACTCTGTCCTCATTGTGAACATTGTTTTGCATATGGTGGGTTGATTTCATCTCCAGACTACGAAATAACATTTAATGGTATTCGTTGTAAGTATTGTGAGCATACTTTGTCTGCAATTGAAATTACAAGTCAGGTAGAAAGCAGAATAAGAGGATATATTGCATTATATTATGAGGGTTGGCTACAATGTAATGATACGGTTTGTAACAATATTACTAGATCAGTTTGTATGTACGGTAAGAAATGTCTAGTGGAAAACTGTAGCGGTGTGATGCATTACAAATACAGCGATAGAGAATTATATAATCAGTTATTGTATTTTGATTCACTATTTGATGTAGACAAAAATAAAATGCAGAAATTGAGAGCTCAAAGTGATAAAAGTAGCAGATTAAATGATGGTGAAGTTAGGGCACTGGCCGAACAAAATAGAGGTTTGTTGAATGTTAGTAGAGGTGTTGTTCAAAAGTATTTAAATGATTGTGCTCGTAGGTATGTTAATATGAGTGAGCTATTTGGATTTATGTAAAATTTTTATGTTATCAATTAATTTTAGCAAATTTTTTTTTCTATTTTTGATAAATCATTTGACTTGGTACGATAAGAGGAGCTATTGCAGAAAAAAAAAAAAGAAATGCCTTTTTTTCACGATTATTGCTTTCTGTTTTGATTCCTAGCAGTTTATTTCTTTGTTGTGCTGGTCGAAAGGCTTTGTTTTTAAATAAAATTTTGTTGAGATTCAATACTAAAAAGCTTCTACGTATTAATACAATGAAGTTGCATGGGATTTTATTTTATTTTTATTTTTATTTTTTCTCGGTAATAGATTCATATTATTATTATTATTATCATTGTTTATCATTTTAAATTAGCCCATTATGGAAAGGGTTTTTTTCTTTCTCTTATCTATAACTTCATTTAGGTTTATCATTTTAATCATGATTATAATTCAAAGTTAATGCTTTTATTTTATTTTTATTTTTCTTTAAGGATATAAAAGAAAGGTTGAACCAAATACAAGACATATACAATAGAAAAAGAAATATATATATATATACGAAACTCCGAGCAACTGTCTACATCTCAGTCTTTTAATTTTTTAACACATAAACAACAAGAAACAACCAACAATATGGACATCCATAATACCAGTAACAGAAATTCTAAATGTATTCCAATATCTAAGACTCCATCTGCATCATCTTCATATCAACAAAAACAAAGGCGTCAATCTATAATGCTGCTATCCGAGTCAGTGCAGAGTCGAAGATCTTCTGTATTTTTAGGTGCGAAAAAATCCAAAAGATCACAATTATCTAATAATTCAGTGGATTCTAAAATATTTGTCAATATAAACTCCCCAAATTTTAAAACAAACCACCTTCGTAATGATGAAATTGTAAACAGTCTAAAAAACAATTATTTAAATCACAATTTCAGCCATTCGAGTGGTAAGAATAGCATAAACTCTTCTTTGGCAAGCATCAGTGCTCATTCTTCTGTAATAGACAACGATGATTATGGGTACGATTCAGACGTTCACAACCACGGCAATACCAAAGAAAATCATGATAATGACGGAGAAGAAGAAAGAGAAGGAGAAGGAGAAGGAGAAGGAGAAGATTTAAATTTAAAGTCTCCAGCTGGGGATATTACAAGAGATATTTATATGTATTCCAAAAGAAACGACAGAAGTAAAAAAAACTGGAGAAAGAATAAAATTAGCAAAAAACATGCTTCTGTTGATGATTTAAGCATAATAGAAGAAGATAGAAGAAGAAGAAGTACCGCAAGCGCAATTAATGTTCCTGGTGGATTTAGAAGAGAATTTATTGTTCAAAAAGTTAAAAACAACATGAAGAATAAAAACACAAATGGCCACTATAGTTCTTTAGACAACAAAGACTTAGAGTATGACAGCGATGAAAATGATATAGGAAAGATACCTTTTCTAACACGTAATTTTTTAGAATTTTTATACGTGTACGGTCATTTTGCAGGTGAGTCTCTTGAGGACGAAATATACCCCCCAGAATTATTGCCAGACACACAAGAGCCTGATGATGATGATGATGATGATGCAACTCCGTTGTTATCCGGTCAAAAAACCAGCAAGCGTAAACATAAGAAAAAAAAGTTATCTGCTAAAGGTACAACATCTACGTTCAAAGCCTTTTTATTGATGATTAAATCATTCATCGGTACAGGTGTCTTGTTTTTACCACGAGGGTTTTCTAATGGTGGATTGACATTTTCCATAATAATGTTGGTATTTTTTGGCATATATTCCTATTGGTGTTACTATATTTTAATACAATCCAAAGTGGCTACAAAAGTGTCATCGTTCGGTGATATTGGTGCCAAATTGTATGGGCCATGGATGAAATTTATTATTTTGTCTTCTCTAGTTTTAACCCAATTAGGATTTTCTGCAGCATACGTTGTTTTCACTGCTCAGAATTTGATGGCATTTTTAACAAACATTTTCCATTTCTCTTTAAATCAAGATGCAAACGGGGATGGCATTAAATTAGGTTATCTTTTAGCCTTCCAATTTATAGTTTTCATACCTTTATCATTCATTAGAAACGTGTCTAAATTGTCATTACCATCATTATTTGCCAATTTTTTCATTATGGGTGGGTTATTGATTGTCATTTTTTTCAGTGCAAAGCACCTAATTTTTGATTTACACTGCCAACCCGCAAATGGAATTATATATGGATTTAACCCATCAGACTGGAGTTTGTTTGTTGGTACTGCAATTTTTGCTTTTGAAGGGATTGGCTTGATTATCCCGGTGCAAGATTCTATGAAACATCCGGAAAAGTTTCCTAAAGTTTTGTTAATGGTTATTATCACTGCATGTGTTTTATTTATTGGCATTGCAACATTGGGGTACATATCCTACGGTGATCAAATTGAAACTGTAATCTTGTTAAATTTACCACAAACTAACATATTTGTTAATTTAATTCAATTTTTTTATTCAATGGCAATTTTGTTGTCTACCCCACTACAGTTATTCCCAGCGATCGCGATTATAGAGAGTAAAGTATTTCCCAAATTTACCAAAATATATGGGGTTAACGGTGATATTACTGAGCTAAGATTAAATTCAGGTAAAAACAATTGGAAAATAAAATGGTTGAAAAACACCGTTCGAACATTTATTGTCTTTTTGGTAGTATTTATTGCTTATTTTGGTTCAAATAATTTAGATAAATTTGTCTCTATAGTTGGTTGTTTTGCATGCATACCTTTAGTATATATTTATCCACCAATGTTGCACTTGTTTAGTTGTAGTAGACCCAAATTAGTGGAAGACAAAAGCTTTAGTTTTACCAAAAGATTTCAAGTAGCATTGGATTATATACTGATTGTGTTTGGGACTATTAGTATGTTGTACACCACGTATCAATGTATCTACGGATGAGTTATTATATAACAATAACAATAACAATAATAATAATGTGTACATTTAGCTATTCATTGAAAAAACAAAAATTTTCTCTTATTAAATAATGTTGATTTATTCTAGAGCCAATCAAAATTGAGCATATCACGTGTATTGATAATAATCAGTTTTTTTTTTTTTTTTTTTTTTTATCGAGTTTGACATTAAAAAAAAAGAAAAATAAATAAATAAATAATTGAATGTTTAGTATGTAGTTTTTATATGTGGATTATCAGTGATTTAGATGAATTAAAAATTTATTACAAAACCTTTTTTTTTTTTTTTTTTTTTTTATAAGAAAGGACATAAATATTAACGTAAATACATATACATATATATATATTTATACACCACAATTAAGGGCAACCTAACAACAAAATGTCTGCTTCCAAAAAAAGAGGTTTTTATACTGAATTTGAACAACAAGATACTAAAGCATTAACTACCACAGTTGTTATTCAAGAAAATGAAAATCAAAGTAATAAAAATATCCCAGTTAAGGAGTTAACCTCTGAAATTGTCTCTAATCAAGCTTTATTAGAAAAATTTAGTAAATTGAGAAAATTAATAGATTATCAATACCACTATATTTATTATGAGTACCACAATTTAAAAAGTGCTTTAAAAAATGAGGGTCAGAACGTATCTAATTCGATTCAAATGAACATTATTAATGGAAATGAATTTGAAATTAATGAAAAATTGGTGCCATCAATTTGCTATTCTTTAACTGCCTTTTACACCGGCCGCATTATAACCAACCCAAACAACTGGAATTCCATTTTTTTTAAACAAAACATAAAAAGTGTAAGTGCAAAGTTATTAACTAGTTTTCCAAGTCGAATTTTACTGCCATTTATTTTTGCAGGCGTCATTTTCGCTAAGGAAACCCCAAAAACTTTTGATAATGTTGCTACCTATGCCATGAAAAGAAATAAAGACGAATTGTCTTTTGTGGGTAGTTGCAAGAAGTGGCGTAGTGAGATAGAACAAAAGTGCAGTACCTTAGAAAAAGACATTGATTTAAAGTTACAACAGAATATACACAGTTTAAGAAAATTTATAATGGAAAGCATTTAAAGAGATTCCTTAACGATAACTATATATTCAGTGCATCCTAATTTTTTTTTAAAAAAAAAAAAATACAATAAAACAAAACGTAATATGATCTAATAAAAACATAAAAAAAAAAAACAGAATAAAAGGTATATAATATATAAAGAAGAGCGGTCAATTTTTCTTTTTCTCTTTCTTTTTTGAAATCATCTTTACCCTTTCTAATATTGAATATCTTTTAATAAGCACCGTGCCTATAAAAATCCGGATACGTATTTTGTCCGTTGCTATTGTTAGTGCTATTTCTGGCATTAGCAAGATGATTACCATTTTGGTTAAAATCAGGATAAACGACAATATCGTCGTCATCGTCATCATCATCTTGCAAATCATAATTGGAAACATGGTGATTATTATTTCTTCTATCTCTTTGTTGGTCAACATTATTACTACCACCTCTGTAGTCGAACATACCAACTTCATGATTTTCATCTAAAACGCCCAGTGTTCTATTACTATTGTTATTATTCCCTGTTGTAACACCATATGGAGACTGTGTATGCGAAGATGAAGGTTGAAATACTCTAACTTGTGGTAAATTTATAGTACTTGTTGTATCGTCTACAACCTCATATGAATTTTCATCACTAACCACACGTTTCTTATGATTAGGGTTGATCCAATCATCTTGATCGGTGAAAGGCTGTGGGTAGTAGCCATCCGATACGTTTTGATTAGGTGAAACTGTATTGTCCATGTTAGCTTTCTTTTTCCTCTTTTTTTTATTTAAAGGTCTTTTCCTTGGTGATGAATCTTGTAGTAGTACATCTTTACCACTTGGGTTATTAGTAGTATCATCATTATAACCATTTATATCTGCGTGGTTTTCAAACTCATCGCCATATTCATCATAGTAAGTTGGGGTTTGATGCCCTGCACTTGTTCCTCTTACCGGTGAATAACTAGCATGAGGTTCTTTGATAGGCTGATAGATAACGGTTGGAGGAACGGGTAAATTTTGTTGGGGTTGTTGATTATACATCATAGGGTACATTTGGTCATTGTTTATACCACTATTACGAGAATTTTTCGGATAACACCAACAAAAAAATTCGAAAATACCGGAAACACCATATTTAAGCATTCTTAATAAAGAGCCTATGATCCAAATAGCTATAATGCTTCCAATAACTATTAATACAATAACTATAATTTTACAAGCTTTGTTGTCCATACATGTACTCCAACTCTTAAAGGATTTAGCAGTATCTAGGGCATCATCCCATTCGCTTCTCTTGCTGTTTAAGCTGTGGTTAACAAGTAATTCTTTGGGACAAAAATGCGGTTGAAGCTCATTATTTGCAACTGATAATTTTAAAAACTCAAGTATCATTTGGTGAGACTTGGTTTTGCTAAATTTTATAAACTTTTTTTTCACTATATTATTGAAAATACTAATCAACAGATCGAAATGAAAATTTATAGTTTACTTTTACTAAATACAATTTTATCGAAAAGGTAGAAAAAAAAAAATAAAAAAAATAAAAAAAAAAAACATTTTCGGCTTTAATCTAAAGTTTTACGCCGATGTTCCATCAATATTAAAAACCAGCTTTCCCCTTTTGAATAAAAAACAATATTGAAAAATGGACTGATCAAACTTCTTTATTAAAAACCAAAAATAAAAAAAAAAAAAAAAAAAAAAAAAATATATATATATATATATAATTTGCCTTTTCATTGTTAGTTTTATTTTTATTTTTATTTTTTTTTAATTGCCCACTAATATGGCATGCCAAACCCCGTATATAGTAACTAACATCATGCTTTATCTTTACCCCCATTAACAGCGTTTAATAACCAATCTGGAGCTTCATTCTCATTGATCTCTACTAAGTCAGTATTGAAAGCTTCAATTAATAATTCTACTAATATTCTACCACCCCTACTACCCGTAAACCTCCTGTACTCTTCACTACAACTTGCTAGATTCCACTTCATAATTCTTCTCAAGCAACCAATAACAGTGCCGGTTCTATGCCTCCCCATTCCGCAGCATACCAATAATGGATAGTTTTTTTTTTGGACTATAGTTTCCAATGCATTAATTATCGAATGTTCAGTTAAACCATCCCATGGATTATCATCCTCACCGCCTTCTGGACTGATTGCCGCAAATTGTAATTCGATACGACTTAATTCACAAAAATCTAACAAAGCGTCCTGTGGATCCTCATTACTTAACCATATTATAGTTTTCAAATTTAAGGTATCTAAAAAGGGGAAATTTACTGGTGACGGTTGACCAGATCTATACAAATAACGTTCCACAGGACAAAAATTTAAAGGTGGAACAACAGTATTCTTGCAAAGTATATTATTAGCATCATTACTATTATTTTTACCATTTATATTTATATATATATTATTATTATTCGTATACTTATTAGTATTATCTTCTACTTCTTCATCTAGTACATAGTTGTCTTCATCTTCTTCATATCCTTTCTCTATATTGATGCTACTGACGCTATTATCGTTGGTGGTCATTCTTTTTTGGATGAAGTTGATTTTATAATTTTGTTTTGTTTCTTTTTTGTTTTGTTTTTTTCTTTTTTTTTTTTTTTTTTTTTTTTTTAACTACATACCTCTTAAAACGATACTTAACAATTAATGATAATTGCTTTAGCTTATATGTGAAATAAAATGGAAAATCGTTAAGCCAATCTAGAACTCAAATTTCAAATCTAAATTGCTTTTGAAAACAAAAAAAAAAAAAAAAAAAATAGCAAGAAAATAAAGAAAATAAAAATCAGTCCATAGATCTGCTAGTCCGAGTGTGCGAATACTTACAAACAAAAAATAAAAAAAATAAATAGAAAATAAAAAACAAAAAATAAAAAATAAAAAAAATTCATAAAACTCCAACACAAAACTGCGTGTCTTCAAGTTGTCATTCAAGTCCTATTTCAGACTTTAACTTAGTTGGAAAAAAAAAAAAAAATTTAAAGTAAATCAACTAATACATAATGAAACAAGATAATACCAGTAGTACTAATATTTTCGTACAGTTAAAAAATAATGTGTTAAATGACTACTTTAATCAAACCATTAAAAACAATAATAATTTATTAATTTTAGATTTATTTAATTTGAGCTTAGTTATAATTGGTCTTTTACAGTGTATTTTTATGTTGTTGATCCGTGATACTTTTCCATTCAACGCATTTTTGAGTGGTTTTATAAGTTGTGTTTCTCAATTCGTTTTAAATGTAAGTCTAAGATTACAAATAGTTTCACCATTCCGTAATATTAGTGAGAAAAGGGCCTTTGCTGAATATATTTTCACTTCATTAATCTTACATTTTATATGCCTACATTTTATTAATTAATGAAAAATACAAAAAAACATGAAATTTAGTTTTAATTAATAGTGGCATGAAAATGTCTCTTCTTCTTTTCTTTTTCTTTTTCAATATGTCTATATCCATATATATATATATTTAAATAAATAAGTTATATATTAACGAATTCACATTGTTATACGTTTATATTTGTATTTGAGGGAATTCTATCCTTCATTTTCATTTCCTTTTAGATGTGTTAACCAAACCTATTCCCTTTTTTAAATAACAATATTACTAATAGAGCACTAAAAGTAAACAAATAAAAAAAAAAAACTTTTCTTGTACATATATATATATATATATATAAATATCTTTTTATTACATAATGATACAACAGCCACCACTTTCTTTCTTAGCAGAGGTTTTATTATTAGTATCAGAGGAAGTATTTTTAGGCTGTGAATTAGCGGAAGAACCCTTATTACCATTCCCCTGTGTCTTTGTTACATTACCTTTTGGTCTATTATCTTTTACATTACTTTTTTTATTTGCACTAGAAACCACTTTAGCCTGTGCCGTACTATTGTTGATATTGCTATTACCGTTAGTATTACCACCTTTGTTTACATTGTTAGCGTTATCATTTGTGTATTCCTCTTCTATAACATCCATATTATTATTAATATTATTATTGCTTTTTCCTAAATCTTTACTCTCCGTTGCACCACTATTAGCGGAACCATAATTATTGTTGTATATACCATTATTATTGCCGTTATTATCATTAAAACTACCAGTATTATTGTTGTTATCATTAACATTATTATTATTATTATTATTGTTATTGTTATTGTTATTACTATTACTATTAGTATTATTATTATTAATACCACCATTATCATTTACAACGTTAGTATCATTATCAACACTAGGAGAATAGGAATTAGTAGCCGTAGTAACAATTGCAGTATCCTTGATCGTATTTAAAGGATTATAATTACCACCATTATCTCTAACCAATCTGGCCAATCCGTAAAATGCTTCTTCTACATTGATAGCTTGTTTAGCGCTGGTTTCTAAGAATGGTGCATGAAATTGTTTAGCCAAATTAGCACCACTTTCAAAAGTCAACTGTCTTTCCTCTTCCAAGTCGCTCTTGTTACCAACTAGGAAAATAGGGACATAATCGGTGTCTTTAACCCTTAAAATTTGTTGATAGTAAGTAATCAATTCTTCATAAGAAGTTGTTGAAGTAACGCTATAAACTAATAAAAACCCTTCTCCTGTCCTCATATATTGCTCTCTCATTGCGGAATATTCTTCTTGGCCGGCAGTGTCCAATATATCTAAAATACAAACTTTATTATCGATGACTACTTGTTTACGATAAGAATCTTCTATTGTTGGGTCGTATTCATCTACAAAGTGAGATTGTGTCAATTGGATTGTTAATGCACTTTTACCTACACCCCCACCACCAACTACAACTAGTTTATATTCGTGTATGTTATTCATGGACATTTCTTTATGTATTTTTTTTTTAGTTTGTTAGTGCGTATATTGCTTGTTTAAAAAAGTTGAAGTAACTTGGAAAGAAGAGAAGGGAACGAGAAAAACAGAAAGGAAAAAAAAGAGAAAGACAGAAAAGAAAGAAAAAGAGGAAATGACCAAGATTGGATTAGAAAACACAACAAGAATATTTAAAACAAGAAAGTTTGATTTGGATACACAACACACACACACACCCACAAAACTTTAAAAAGAAAAGAAAAAGAAAAAAGAAAAAGAAAAAGAAAAAAGAAAAAAAAAACAAATTTGGAACAAAGAATAAAAATAATAAATAATTATAATCATTTTAAATCTCCCTTCCCTTTCTGTTGTTCTACGTGCATTACTAAGGACAAGGGGAGAAAAGGACTCTTTTTCTTTCCTTTCTTTCTTAGAAAACAACGTAATAAAAACAATAATAATAACTGTATAGTAATTAATTCTATTTTCTAATTATTTATTTAAACAATCTTTACAATACCATTTCCCACGAGGTAACGTTTTCAATCCAATACAAGGCAAATGAAACCATTCTATTTGACAATCTTTACCGTCACATCCAACCATCTCACCATAAGCTACATTATTACAATAACAATATAAAAGATCTTTTTCATTGTTATTTCCAGTGTTAGTATTGCTACCTCCACTCTTAGTGTATTTCCTTTTCTTTGGTTTACCACCATTACCAATATTAGAACTACTACCATTGTGATTTCTTTTTTTATTTTCATTGTTATTACTATTATCACTATCGTTGTTTTTATTACTACTGGTTGTCATATTAGTAGCAGCGTCAGTACCACCAGTATTATCGTCTATTTTTGATGACTTCTTTGTGGCGCTGGTCTTGTTGTCATCTTTAATCTCCTTGGAACTTTTTTTATTACCACTGCTGTTGTTTTTATCATCACTATTAACCTTTTCATTATTATTATTATTATTACTACTACTACTACTACTACTATTACCCTTGATACCATTATTACTAGCAATAGTGTTAGTGTTGTTACTATTACTATCTGAATTACTGTTATTTGAATTCTGGTGTACAGCGCTTCTTGTATTACCCCTTCTTTGATGTTTTTTCTCTGGTTTACCAGCTTTTTCCATTAATTCATAATGTAAATGCATTGCGGGATGATTATTATCACCTAATCTTAATTTAATAGGTATTTCCTCATTCTTTATACTAATTTCATAACTTAACTCCAACCGTTTAATTAGCTTATTTATGTTTTCAACTGCTATACTACTTACATGTAATTTTTCTTCTAAGGAAGGCATAAGATCATGAAAGTATTGGTTTATCAACAAAAGATTATTACTAATACTACTGCTACTGTTAATATTATTATTGTTATCACCAACCTCATTTAATAAGTCTTTTATATTGTGTCTCAGATTAGGTATGAAATTAAAACATTTTGCATCTATTTCCTTTAACAGAGTTAAATATCTAGCATACTCTAGTGGTAATTCTTCTAAAATATCATTTATATCATTTAAACCAGGATACAAATTTGCAGGATGTTTTATACTAATATTAGTGGTAGAATGAGAATGTTGTGGATCACTGGTAATAGTGTTACCATTATGGGTAGAAATATGTGATGGAGATGATGCTGGTGTGTTGCTGCTTGTCATTATTATTGCAATACGTTTCAATTATTTGCTTATTAGTAAGTGTTATGATTTATTTTTAAAAGAAAAAAAGAAAAAAAAAAAAATTAATAATAATAATAATTAATATAAAGAAGTAGATAGATAAAAACAACGGGTTATTTCAACATGAGTGTTTGTCCTTAGTAGTTCGGACTAAATAGAATAATAAAATGGACAATACAAATGATAAAATAGAAAGAAAGAAAGAAAGAAAGAAAATAAATAATAAAAGTAATAATTTGTATTAAACAATGTAGAAAGGTACGGATGCAATAACAATGTGTGTTTGTGTTATTTTTTCATTTTATTTCATTTTATTTCTCCAAAAAAAAAAAAAAGAATTGTTTTTTGAATGACAGCACGAAGGAAAGGCTGAAGCAAATATTCCCTGTGAAAAGGTCTGGGTTTGTGTACGATATTCCTTCATATCCAATCTTATTTATTTTTTTACTATTTTGAGTGCCATTCATAATAATCAAAATCACTGTTATTATTATCTAGTAATTTACTTTGATCCTATTTTATTTACCTATTTATTATTAATATTATTTTTGAATGATTAATATTTTATAAACCATTAAATAGCTAATCGTTAGCTCCATGTAAAGGTGTCACCAATATATATATATCTACATCTCCAAAAAATTAAATAAATAAATAAAATAAAAAGAAAACTTTACAATCAAAAGCTGTTTTCAATACTATATAAAATGACATGTAAACATAAAAAAACTCAATTAAAAACATATCTTAATCATCTTTCCTCTCTTCTTTTCCTTTTAAATCAATAACAAGTATACTATCAAAAACCAAAACGTTTCAACTTATCCTCCAAAATTTGTTTTTTTGTTTAAAAAAAAAAAAAAAAAAAAAAAAATGAGCTTAGAAATCGAAGATCAAGAACAACTCATTGAAAGAACTATTACCAACCCTTCCAACAATAACTCAAAATTACGTGAAAATATTCAATCATTTGTTGCCGGAGGTGTAGGTGGTGTTTTTTCAGTATTGGTCGGTCACCCATTTGATTTAATTAAAGTCAGATGTCAATCCAACCAAGCAAGTGGCTTATTAGATGCAATAAGGCAGATACAAAACACTGCTTCTACTGCTATCAATAACAGTGCTAGTGGTCCAAAACGTTTGATTAACATTGCTGGTTTTTATAAAGGGGTTGGCCCCCCATTAGTCGGTGTTACTCCCATTTTTGCTGTTTCGTTTTGGGGATATAACTTGGGGAAGGATGTAGTTGAATATTTTGATAATACTAAGAGTTATACTACCAATTACACCTTATCAACCACACAAATGGCTATCGCGGGGTTTTTATCCGCTATTCCAACGACTGCAATTACCACTCCAATTGAAAGAGTTAAAGTAGTTATGCAAACTACTCATAATAACCTATCGATGTTTGAAACAGCTAGGGAAATGAATATTAGGTCTCTATTTAAAGGCTGTATTGCTACATTTGCAAGAGATGGACCTGGCAGTGCTTTATATTTTGCATCTTACGAATATACTAAAAATAGATTATCCAAAAATGATGATAAAGATGCAATGAATATATCAAATATTATGATTGCTGGTGGAGTTGCAGGTATTGCCATGTGGCTAGGTGTTTTCCCTATAGACACAATTAAAACAAAATTGCAAGCAAGCGCCACTACTAAAAACACTCCTGGAACTCAAACCAACAGTAACATCATCAGTGTAGCTAAGCAAATTTATACAAAGAATGGTGGCATTCGCGGATTCTATCCTGGATTGGGACCTGCTTTGCTTAGAGCTGTTCCTGCTAACGCAGCCACTTTTCTAGGTGTAGAGTTGGCACATTATTTATTTAAAGAGTTTGATTTATAAATCGATATATATATATCCTTTTTTTTTCTTGACAAAAATAAAAGATAAATAAATTAAAAAAAAAAAAAAGGAAAACAAAGGGGCGAGCTGGGAATTGAACCCAGGGCCTCTCGCACCCAAAGCGAGAATCATACCACTAGACCACACGCCCTTGTATGTTATTGATGAATCGTAAAGATAACTCAGGACTAGTTGTAATAATCACGGGCTCGGATATTTGGTAACTAATTTCTTGTTTTATTTACGTTTCATATATAATAAAGATTATTTAAAATTATATCTTTAATAAATTGATAGTTAACTTTACAATAAATTATCTCTTTATATCTGATGTTTATATTAACCTTTTTGCAAAGTTTCCTTGTTATTCTTTGGAACAGTTTATTTCTTACGGTAATTTCCTATCTTGGACATTCTTACAAGCGTTAAATGTAATGTTCGTTTGCATTTACATTTCGTATTCAGACAGCGAGAGTCAATAAATAATTGATGCCAATTATTCAATATGAGTAATAATTAATAAACAACTTCCTTTTTTACATCATCAGATAAATATTCATAATATGCAAACATTTCTAATTCATATCAATCACTACGCGTTTTCTTATTTAGCCATATATTCTATTTTATCTCAGAAGTCTCGCACACAGATTCCTTCCATTTGCTGTGCTTTGAAAATTATCGTTATTCGTGTAGCGTGTGAGGGTAACTTTGCCAATTATAAAAAAGAAAAAAGAAAAAAGAAAAAAGAAAAAAGAAAAAAGAAAAAAGAAAAAAGAAAAAAGAAAAAAAAAAAAAAAAAAAAAAAAAGTTAAAATTTAAGCTTATTAAACACATTTTTTCTTTTTTTTTCCTTATTTTTTTTTTTTTAATACCTTTCTTGGTATAATTGTACTCAAAGAATCCTTACGAAAAGTATATAGTACAAATTGGATCCGAAAAGAAATAAAAACAAAAAAGAGATTGTAATAGAATAATATTCGAAGGATGCAAAAACAACATCAATCCTCCATTATCTCAAATATTAAAAGAACACATCAAAATAATAATAAAAGTGATCATTCTTTTCCTATTACTTCTAACACTTCTAGCAATGAAACTAGCAAAAACTTGTCCAATACTATACCGTTGTTTAAAGAAAGACCAAATTTATTGTTATTAGAGCCTAAATTAAGATTAACTTTGATTAAATACAAACAATTAATACGTCTGGGACAACTGGAGAAATTAGCTAAATTATTAAATGATCAAAACATTTACGAACAAACCGATGCACTTAATAATAATACTCCTTTGCAAGGTAATAAGTTACTTTTAAATAAACCCACTTATAGCCATACCAGTACTGCGTTGGAAAATAACAACAACAATAATGATAAAACCAAGAAACGTTCCTGGTATAATGCTAATGATTTTGAATATGAACTATCAGAATATGACATATCGCAAAACAAAAGTGATAGTGGCGAAAAATGCCTTCATGAAAATATAGGTAATCATAAAGAAAATCAAAACTCTATAAGTACTAATAGTTTTACGGGGAACAACAAAGGTACTGATACTAAAACTTCGCTAACTAATAAATCTTCTTTTTCAACAACGACCGAAGGTGCTGCTAGTTCATCTAATGCTATTGTAAATACTTCATCTGGCAATAACAACAAGAGACTAAAAAATTTATCTGATATTAACTCGCAAACAAGTTCGAACAAAATTGATACGAAAAATGGTGAAGCTAATACCATTAATAATTTATTGACTGATACACAAATGAAATTATTATCAGGGACCTTGCAAACGAACATCAATAATAAGAAACGTGTTTCAATTAATAATAGTGATGATTTTGAAAAGGTTAAAATTTCAAAACTATTTAATACCAGCAATGTGAGTGAAAATGGTAGCAGTAACATTAAAAATACATTAGGCCCTATAGTACCTTCTACTGCATTTGATTTTGTTAAGAAACCAACACCTTTTAGTAATAACAATGGAAAGACTACCACCACTACTAATACTAATAATAGTAATACTACTACGACTAACAATAATAATATTCAGGTTAATGATGATAGTTGTATGTTGCTCCACGAAACACCTTCAAAAATTGCACAGAACTCTTCCAACAATACAGTAAAAAGGGATGAAGCTAAAAAGGAGTCCAATGATCTCTTTTTAGATTTGACAAAAAATTCTGGTACTACTGGGTTGGATAAACCAGCGTTTAGCGTTTCCAGTTCTGCCACATCTTTTGTTACCAAGGACAAGAGTTTTACTAATCATGAATCTGAAGTATCAAGCGATGAAAATGATCGGAAAAGAAAAAAGCCTACATTTAAATTTAATGATAAAAATAGCACAGTGAAAGCCAAGACTGAAAAATCTCTTTTTACGTTCGGAAGAAATGACGTTGACAATAACACAAAAGACACCAACAATAATCATAATTCCAGCCTTATCTTTGGTTCTTCTGCAAACAATACCAAAGATACAACTGGCGACAAAAAAGATCCATCTGGTTTTACATTTAATAATGTGCCGCTTGCTGCCGCTACTGCTGCTGGTACCACCACTGCCTCTACTAATAAGCCAACTTTTAATTTCAGCGCACCAAGTACCACTGGTATCAAGAATGGTAAAGCTGATATTGATCCAGGTGAATCAAAAACAGCATCTGCCAAAGGATTTTTATTTAAACCAACTTTGATTTCAAAACCTGCTGAAGAGGAAAAAAACAAAACACTTACAACTTCACCCTTTCCAACCCAATCTGGCAAAACCCCCGATACTTCTGAGCCTAATAAGCCAATCGTTTTTGGCGCTAGTACCGGCACAAACAATAATACAGAAAATTCAGATAAACCAAACTTATTTGGGACTGTCGGCGCTTCTACAAAGCCAAGTTTTAATTTCACTCTTAATAAGAAGGATAATACTAATGGTCCTTCCACCAATGTGGATAGTAGTAGTAACGGTATAAGCAATGGTAAACCGGTATTTTCATTTGGTGCTGGTAAAAAAGATACTAAGCCATTTGCAGGATTTGACATTAATAATAACAATAACACAGCTGCTCTCAAGCCCACCAATAGCACTTTGGCTCCTTCAACTTTGAATGCCACTACGGAATTGAGATTTGATTTAAGTAATTTTAATACCGGGACAAAAAATGTTAACCCGAGTCTGTTTGCACCCAAACCGCAAAATAATATATTTAGTAATAATAATGTCACGACCGGAACAGGTGGGGTTTTTGGAACTAATAATGGTAATGTTAATAATGGTAGTGTGTTTAGTACCCCCTCTCCAGTATTACCCGGTGCCCCGACAAAACTTTCAAATATCAACAACAACAATAATAATAATAATAGTGATGCATTTAGACCATCTTCTAAAATTAATATGAATTTTGCCACGTCTGCTCCACCCAGCAAAGTATTTGGTGCCTCTGTCCCTCCAAGTTCAGTTTTTGGAGCAAACGGTAATTCTGTTGCATCTACTAATGTCAACGGCATTGGCGCTACTGCAGCAACTACTAATAATCCCATTGGGAACGGTCTTATTAATAATAACAATGGATTGATGTTTAATAATAATAATCCGAATTTGTTTAACAATGTGAACCTAAATAATAATACTAATAATAACATCTCATCCCTGTCACCGTCACCTTTAGCTGGTTTTGTACCATCGCAATCTGCATCTCCAGCGTTTGGTCAACAACAGCAAGGTATGAACACAGTTATGACACCAATTGGTCAAATGAATATTCCAACAGGTAGAAAATTGGCAAGAATGAGAGCAAGAAGGGCATAATTATGATGTCAGAAAATGAAAAGAAAGCAATAATAGCTTATTAGAGATACTGCTTGTTTCTAAGTTGTATACTTTTACATATATTTCTTTATCTTATACTATGTTATATATAAATTGTTTTTCGGATATGTGCTCTCTCGGTGTAAAAACAAAACGTTTTTTTTTTCCTTTTTTTTCCTTTTTTTTCCTTTTTTTTCCTTTTTTTTCCTTTTTTTTTTTTTTTAATTTCAAATTTTGTAAATTATGTTAGCTTTATATTATTAAATTTAATAACAAATTATAATAGCACATTTTGCATTATAAGGAAAGTTAAACAAAGATAGAACCCATGATAAAATCTAGCTTCTTCCATTTGCCATCTTTTATATTGGGTTGCTTAATCACATGGTTTACATTACAAGCCGTTCCAATAATAACTTTCTTTGCTGGTGAATCAATATTACTGCTAATTCAATTGATTAAATTTGGCATTTTTTGTTTTGGCGCTTGGTTATGCTGGATTATACTACTCACCGATAACCCAGAATTCTCATTAAAATTCAAAAGTTTGTCCTCACCGTCATCATCATCTGCTGATTCTTTCGGAATAGTAAAATCTTCAACAACTAAAAGTTCAACAGAATCAATAAATGATGTTGTTAGTAATGGTATCACTAACAATAGTAACATAAATGCGTTTTCTCGTAATTTAAACGTTTCCCAAATAGATAATAAGCAAGGGTCTCAGTACTCTATACGACATATAAATAGAAAAATAAAAAATCATGATAATAATAATCACTTTTTTCAATCCCAAGAAAAAAGAAAAATACATGATGAACCAATAGAGATGCCGTACATTTTTGAAGATAGTATTGATGATTTAGCCAAAGATAGTGTCAAACAAAGTTATAGTAAACAACCAGAATACTACTACGAAGATTTGTTAGATTATAACCAAGCGCTTAAAAACACAATTGGTATACCTGAAAACAAAAATAGTGGTAATGATTACAAGTATTTTGTAGAAAATGCTTCATAATAAACAGCTTTTCTTAAATTTTGTTTTTGTTCTCCTCCTCCTTTTTAATTAAAAATTTACCTATATATAAATGCTTACAGTACAAATAGACAGCATGACCGTCTAGCTGCCAATGCTCAGGTGTGGAATCATTGCCAACTCCAAGATTTAAAGACATAAGAAACCATAAACATTGCAAAATACGAAAACAAGTATGTAATATGTCAAAAAATTATATTTATATAGAAATTATCTAATAAAAAAAAGAATTACAAAAAAAATTTAAAAAAAATTTTTTAAAAAAAAAAAGGAAAAATCTCATCAACATAAAACTTAACAAACTATTTCCTCTATTTTCTCTTTTCAGCAATTTTTTTCTGTACCGCTAAGCAAAATATCTTTTCTTATTAAATTTAGTGGGTTTCACTTGGAATTTCAAAAACAATTTGTTTACCGGTCAATTTGTTGTAAACAGATTGGAAAGAATCTAATTTGTAATCAATGTTTTGAACATCTTTGGAGTCTAACAAAACTTTTTGAATCTTGTTACCACCAACTAAGTATCTAACTCTCTTACCGACAATTTCAGTTGGGAAAACTAAGTCTTCCAAGATTTTGTCATGGACAGCAGTCAAAGTTCTAGATCTTGGTCTCTTTTGGGTCTTTCTAGAACGACGAGCTGGCTTTGGCAAGATTCTTCTTTCAGCCAAGAAGATGATGTGACGGTCAGAAAATTTCTTTTCCAATTCACGGGTCAATTTAACTTGAACCTTGTGGTAAGCAGCTAAACTTGGAACTGGAACGAAAATGATAATGACTTTCTTACCACCAGCAATTTCAACCTGAAATAAAATAAAATCATAAAAATGCTCTTTTTTTTCAATATCAATGGGAGAGGATAAAAAAATGAAAAAAGCACATATCAATATTAGAAATGTTAGTAAAAAAGACTTTTGCTATCAAAAGTTAAGAATAAAAACTACGAATTTTTGATCCTGAAAAAGATTAAAAAATGACTGTATTCTTGTATTAAAACAACTAATAAAGAAGAGAGATTATTGTCATGTATTTTGTCGGGAAAAATGTCCTTTTTTTTTAACTTTCTAGTGCGCTATAAAAACTTTAAAATACAACATCTCACATTGGATACTTTTAGCTCTGGCACTTCCTAAATTAAAACCTAATGTAAAGATCTACAAAAAAAATAATTCCAGCTATTATAAAGGCGGTCTCCAAATTGTTCAACTTATAATATACAAATGTACGTGCAAAACATGAAAAATAATTTTCTGGACAACCCTTATCGTGCAGAAACACTCCTATGTACTCTACAGTCACATGCCTTTTTGTTTTATTAAGTTCTATACCCTTAGACAATACAACGCCTTGGGGATAATAATTATTTTATCTCAACTTTTAAAATTGTAATGTTCTCCATTTCTAGACAGATGTTCTCTCTTATTAGTCAATTTCTTATTCTAACTTTTTATTCTTTCTTCACTTTAAGTTTTTTTTTTTTTTTTTTTTGAAAATTAGTTCACTTAATAAAAACATACTTCTTTAATAGATTTGAATTGTAATGGTCTCAACTCAGCCTTGAAGTCTGGAGAGTGGTTTTCCAAATCAACGAAGGCTTGAGCAACTTGTAATTCCAATTCAGTTGGAGCTTGAGACAAAATCTTAGCTTGTGGGGCAGACATCTTGGATTCCTTTTTCTTAGTTGATGTTTATTATGTTTTTCAGATTTGCTTTTATTAAAGAAAAAGACTATTCCAAAATATATTCTATGAAGGTATAAAACGTTTTTTTAACAATGTGATTTACAAAGTTTCGCGAACCAAATTATTAGGTGATAGGAAGACTACAGACAATTTACCAAAATTGAAAAAAGAAAAAAAAATTAAGAAGAAAAAAAAAAAAAAAAAAAAAACAGAAATGTAAAATAAAAAATAAAGAAAGAAAGATTTGCCAAAGTTAAAACTATCATAAGAATTTTCTTTCTAATAGACCCATTTTCTTATTGGAAAAAAAATAAATTGAGTAAGATAAGCAGAAAAAAGCTAGAAAAAAAAAACTTTTAGGCAGAAAATATCTTTGATTAAGAAATATGCTAAAGTGAAAAATATATTTTTTTTTTTTTTTTTCTCTAAGTATTACAAGCAAATTGTTAGCGCTTATTATGAATCGTAAAAAAAGACAAGAAAAAAAACATGCGCAAGTATTAATCAGAAGAAACAAAAAAAGGGAAATTCTCTGTTCCGTAACATACACTAGCAGTTATATAGAAATAAGATGAAATCAAGTAATTTGTCTTTTTTTTTTCTTCTTATTAAATGCTAGGTAAGGTACATAAAAACTAAGACATTACTATCTATTAGAGTTGTTGCTTTATGTCCTCTTAGGTATCATATGTAAACTTTAACAGAGTCTGTTTATTGTAAAAACCTAAAATCATAATATGTATTTACAAAAAATAAAAACAATTTTTGATATTTTTGTTTTGGTGAAAAATAAAGAATATAAGGTACAGATGTTAATTGTCACAAATAGATTATTTTCTTTTTTTATTTTTTTTTTTTTTTTTTTTTTTTTGATGGAAAAGATCTTTCCGTTCGCCCATGCCGACGCCTCCTATTACTTCCTTATGTCCTTTCCCTCCATCACATTTTTTTTAATTTTTTTTTTAATTTTTTTTATTTTTCAACTGTGCAACAACAACAACAACAAAAAGTAAACAATTAGTCATCTCTGGAAATTGTTCAATAAAGAGGGAAAAATATTTTATTTTTACTTTAAATTATACACAGATATAAATATAAATATAGATTATATATATATATATATAAATATCTCGGTATGTATTGAAATAAACAATAAATAATTAACTACTACTATTTCTATTAAAATATTCCTCTTTTATCGTTCAAAACGACTCTATTTTGCACCTTTTTTTCCCTTTTTCTTTTCTTTTCTTTTCTTTTTTTTTTTTTCATTTTCCTTCTCCGATTTCGTTATTCCTTTTTTCCTTTTTCGTTTTTTTTTTTTTTTTTTTTTTTGATGGTCAGGAGTTAAAATGTTCAAGCTAATCAGTAATAGATTTCACATTCTTCGTGTACCACTGCTCAGTAAAAGGTTCAACCCTCAATTCAACTGTCATCAAATAACCAGAAACATGTCAATAGAGCTTATCAAATCCTGTTTAAATCATATCGAAAATTTACCAAAATTGGCTGATCCTTTAGAATCATCTAAACGTTTAGCTTCATATACAGCAGTGGATACCCATTTTTTACCCCTTTTATCAAAACAAAGAGATCTAGTTGTTGGTGTAGGAAGTGGAACCACAGTAGTTTATGTTGCTGAAAGGTTGGGTGAGATAAAAGCCAAAATAAATCGTAGTCTGTCCCAATATGAAATTATTTGTATACCTACTGGGTTTCAATCTAAGCAATTAATATTAGATAATAATTTGAGACTAGGAAATATTGAGGAATATCCTAAAATCGACATTGTATTTGATGGTGCTGACGAAAGTGATCCAAAATTAAATTTAATCAAAGGTGGTGGAGCATGTTTATTTCAAGAAAAATTAATTAGTAGAAGTGCTTCAGTTTTTATTGTTGTTGCTGATTACAGGAAACAAGTGGAAAATATCGGGTCCAAATGGAGTGTACCAATTGAGGTTGTCCCATCATCCTATGTTTATGTGACAAATCAATTAAAAATAAAATTTGGTCATATCCTGCAAAAATGCAGCGTCAGACAAGGTGGGAAAGCCAAAGCCGGTCCTGTTGTCACTGATAATGGTAATTTTATAATTGATGTTAACTTTGGTAAAATAACAAAACCAACTGAACTACACGAAGAATTAATTAAGATTGTTGGAATTGTTGAAACCGGCATTTTTCCTAATGTTAATTGTGAAGCGGCATACTTTGGTCACTCAGATGGTACCGTTGTTTCTATAAAGATTGAACCTACGGCTGTGTTCTCACAATGAGTGTAATTTTTAATTTCTATTGATCTTTACCAAAACAATAAAGTTTTTTTTTTTTTTTTTTTTTTTTTCTTTATACTCTATTATTTACTTTAGCTATTGGTGTATTTTTATTTGGTATTATTAGCAATCCAAGATAAACCCTCTACTAAACCTTGACCAGTCAAAGCATTACTCCCAACACAACACCATAATTGTCTATTTTTCTTTATATTTTTGTCTAATTCCAGGTACTTAGATAGTTCTTGTGGCTTCATAGCTGTTTTTAAATCTTGCTTGTTAGCCAATACTAGTAAAGTAACATTTTGCATTTCCTTTTCACCAATAATATTATACAATTCCTCCTTGGCTTCATTTAATCTGCTTCTATCGGAACTATCAATAACAAAAATTAAAGCATTTGTAGCAGGATAATAATGTCTCCAAAGTGGTCGCAATCTTTCTTGTCCACCGACGTCCCACATATTGAATTTAACTTTTTTGTATGATACAGTCTCTACATTGAAACCAACAGTTGGCGCTTCATGTGTTTTAACTTTGTTTAATTTTAGTTTATATAATATACTAGTTTTCCCGGCATTATCTAGACCTAGCATCAAGATTTTCATCTCTCTTGAGCCAAATACTTTACCTAAAGCCCTTGAAATAGAGCTACCCATGGCTGTTTTTATATATTTATTTTGTTATAGCGTGGTGTGTATGTTTTTGTTTTATTTATATCGTAAAAGATGCTAGTTATTATTATCCTTTATTACTTGTTAAAGGGAGAAAAAGAAGAGGAAGGAAAAAAAAAAAAAAAATAAACAAATAAACTATATAGTCATTAAATAATTAAATTTTTTTTTTTTCTTTTTCTTTTTTTTTCAACTTCTCGGTTTAATAATAATAATAATAATCGAAAACCAAACCTTTTGACTTTCTAAATAATCATCATTAGAAAAGAGAAACAATAGAAGGAATATGTTTCAAAATGAAACAAAAATGCGTAGAGGGATAATAGAACAAAAAAAAAAAAAGAAAATATCGTCATTTCCAATCTATTTTGTACGCTATTTTATTGAATATTAAACGTTAAAAAATATATGTATTTTTTTTTTTGCAAAACTCAGACATTTCACTACTTTAAAACAAAAATTGTATATATAAATTTAAACGTTATTCTTTATTTTGTCTAACCCGCCCTACCAAAACAAACAATATTTAACTTTTTTTTTTTTTTTTTTTTTTAGGAGAAAATAAATCACATCCACTTCCAACTTACCCGCATGAACAAGCCCTGCCATATTCATATACATTACACGTTTCATTTTAAAAAGGTAATAGCAAATCCCAATCAAAAAACTTTACCGGTAATAATATACATTCCCCCCGGCTCTTCTCATCCTTTATTCTTTTATAAAACTACATCAATTTCCTAAAAAGTTAACAATTGAAAGGAAAGAAAGGAAAACAAACGCGGACTACACCCTACAAGAACTAATTATGGATTTTAGTATTTCTTCTAGCTTACCATTAGAAGCTCAAAAATTATTGGAGGAGCTAATTATCGATTATAAAGAAGAAAACCTAACTCCCAAAGGTTATCTTAAAAAGAGACAACTGTTACTAGATTCTTATAAAAATGTTCGATCCCCATCAAAATCCATAAAAATACACAAAACAAATGGTAGCTTACTATCATCCTCAACAGCATCTTTCGAATCAATGTCAATAATATCCCCTGAACCCTCTTTATACAAAGTAACCACAACTACATCCTCAAACAATAATAATAGCAGCAATATTATAGAAAGCAAATCTCCGCTTAATAGTAATAATAATAATAATAATAATAATAATAGTTATAATGACAACGAAAACTCATTGATGGTAATGAAAAATAAAAATAATCCATCAAATAATAATAAACTGACACCAGCATCCTCAACATCGTTAAGAATATCAAGAACAAACACTTCGGCGAGCACTAATAACAGCTCCAACAATAAAGGTAATGTCAAAAGAAGATTATCGCAAATATCTTTACCGTTTTCTCCGGATAGTGGAGAATATGATCCAATGACTCCTCTGTTACCCCGTGTTGAAAAATTAACTTCTACTTTCAAAGGTGCTTCTTTGCCAGCTATATTACGTGCGAGATCGCAATTGCAAGCCAAAGAAACTGCATTGATTATAGTCAATCATAAAAATAAAGAAACTGTCATATCCTGGGAAAAATTATACTTGAGATCGGAAAAAATTGCTCATGAATTATCAAAAAGTAAATCCCTATATAAAATGGATAAAGTGTTGTTGTGGTTTAACAGAGATGATGTCATAGAATTCGCTGTTTCTCTATTTGGTTGTTTTATCTCTGGTATGATTGCTGTTCCAGTTAGTTTCGAGACTTATTCTTTAAACGAAATTATCGAAATTGTAAAATTAACAAATTCCAAAACTATTATTATATCGGAGGATGCATCAAAGCAATTGACAAATTTAACAACATCTAATGGGAAACTGAAGTTGATTAAAAGCGACTTTTTTTCTAAAATCACTTTCGTAAAATCCTCCGATATGGGCATATACAGCAAAGCTAAAAAAATCCAACCGATTTTCGATATTCCAAGCATCTCCTATATCGAATTCACAAGGACCCCATTAGGCAAATTATCCGGTGTAGTAATGAAACATAAAATTTTGGAGAATCAATTTGAAACTTTTTCCTCAATTATAAATTCAAGACTAAACTCTTTGAGAGCTTCAGCCACAAAAAAAACTTCCGCTAATAGCATCATCAGACCTTTAACAGCCTCGAGTGGTGGGTCAGCTAGGAGACGTTTTATAACAGTCAATACATTGGATACCACAAGAAATAGTGGGTTGGTGCTAGGACTATTGTTCAATATATATACCGGTAATTTAATGGTATCCGGAGATAGCAAACACATTTTGACCACGAGTGGTGGTTTTGAAACTCTAATTGATAAATATAGAGCAGATATTATATTAAGTGATCAATTACAATTAAAGCAAGTCGTTATTAACTATTTGGATAATCCAGAAGTTTCTTCAAAAAAAAGGAAACAAAGGGTTGACTTTAGTTGTATTAAATTTTGTTTCACAACATGTACCACAATAGATACAGATGTGAGCGAAATGATCGTTCACAAATGGTTAAAAAATTTAGGTGGTATGGATGCGTCCCAATGCTACAGTCCGATTTTAACATTACCTGATTTCGGTGGGATTTTCATCTCCTTAAAAGATCAGCTAGGTAAACTAGAAAATTTCCCGTTGCATGATCCTAAATTAAGACTGCAAGATGACTTGTTTATAGAAAAGGAAGTCCTAAAGGAAAATATTATTAAACCCAGTATTACTGCAATGATCAATGCATCTTCCTCAACACAAAATTTCATCAGACTAGCGTCCTTTGGCTATCCAATTCCAGATAGTTATGTCGCAATAGTTAATCCAGATGATGGTACTCTAGTACAAGACTTGACGGTCGGTGAAGTCTGGATCTCTTCTCCTACCATTACTGACGAATTTTATCAAATGGATAAAGTTAATGAATTTGTTTTTAACGCCAAAATCAATTACACGGAAATGTTTAGAATGTTACGGGCAAGTAAATCATCTTCCTCGATAGTTGAGAAACTAAGGACCATTATGACTACATGCACTACCAATTTGAAATTTTTAAGAACCAAATTAATGGGGTTTGTTCATAACGGACGTATTTTCATTTTATCTTTAGTGGAGGATATGATTTTGCAAAATAAATTAATTAGGCTGCCAAATTGGTCTCATACAAGCGATTTAACCAAATCTAAAAACATCGAAAAGAAACGAAGATTAGTACAAACACATTATTTACAACACATCACTGAAAACCTAGTAAGAACCGTTGAATATGTCTTAGAAGTCAGTGCCTTTGAATTGCCTCAAAACAAGGATGAACATTTTTTGGTTATGTGTGTAGAATCTACTTATTTAAGAAATTCGGCCCTAACCATAGCCAATAATGATTCTGTAACAACGGTGGGGTCGTCAAATTCAGTTCAAAAATTGGAAAAAACTTTGAATGCCTTGTTGGAAAAAATTTACAAGATATTATGGATTTTCCATAAGATTCAACCATTTTGTATTATGCTTCTACCACCTGGTTCATTACCTAAGCGGTACTGTTCTTTAGAAATAGCAAACAGTATTGTTGAAAAAAAATTTTTTAGTGGTGAACTAAATTCAAAATTTGTAAAATTTCAGTTGGACAATGTAATACTAGATTTTGTTCCCCATTCTTCCTATTATAATGAAAGCATATTTAGTGAACATTTATCAGAGTTAAGACACAAAGCTATTGGGCAAAATATTAATCAGCATTTTGGAAACGTAAATTTGGAAAAATTTTGGCAAACTTCAGGGATAGATTTTAGGGATAAAACTGTAGATACGAGATCAAATATTGTTTTAACATCTTTCACTTCCATAATGGATATTTTGCAGTGGAGAAGTAAAAACCAACCAAATGATTTTGCATTTAGCGATGGCCAGGTTAGTGGTAGTGGCGGTAGTTTGGCTAATAATAATGGGAATAACTATCATAAAAATGTTTCCTGGAGACAATTTGATAATATAGTGGCATCATTTTTGAAAAAAATCATTGATTCCAAAACGCCATTGAAAGCGGGGGATCCCATCGTAATTATTGCCGAAAATTCTGTAGAGTATGCTGCGATGGTTAATGCCTGTTTCTACTGTGGGTTTTTGGTTATCCCACTCCCTGTTTTCAAAGATAGTACTGCCACGGAAAATGTTCTGCTTTTAGTAAACATCGTTAAATCCTATAAAGTTAAAAGAATTTTTGTGGATGGGAAACATTTCACGTTGTTAGATGACAATACATTGACAAGTAAAATGCTAAAAAAATATAAAAATGAAATCCCCAAGATAACTAATTTTTCAAAAATAAAGAAAAGGCAGAAATTGCTCATTACTGATTGTAAAACCATCATGAAATCTAAGTACAAGTATGGCCGACTGCAGAAAGCCGGATGTGTTATATGGATCGATAAAGAAACCGATATCAATCTAAACACCAATGTGGTAATGAACCACCCATTATTACTAAATATGTGTAAAATTATCAAGGAGACATTGAAAATGTCCAGTGATACCCGTATTCTATCGTGTTGTAGACATACCAATGGAATTGGGTTTTTGCAAAGCTGTTTGTTAGGTATATATGTCGGCACTACGACTACATCCTTTAGTTCTTCCGACATTTATCATGATATCACTGAGTTTTTAATTGCTTTGCAGAATTTAAATATCAAAGATTTGTATCTATCCCCTGAATTTTTAACTTTTGTGCTACAAAAGGCAAATGAGTTTTTGACACAACACGAAATATATGATAAAAGGAACAATGATTCTAAGATTAAAAATGCACATTTAAAACCTTTTTTTTTAAAAAACGTTGCCAACATCATAGTTCCATTTTCTGGAAGGCCACGAACGGATTTGATTGAATCTTTAATAAGGAAATATCCGCAAATTGGTTGCACAAACCTGAATGTTAATTATTTATATGAACATAGATTTAATCCTTTCGTTTCGGTGAGGTCCTACCTTGGAATTCCGCCCGTGCACGTGTATTTGGATCCAGAATCTTTAAGAGAAGGTACTATAAAGGAGGTGGATCCCCATGTTACCAACGATTATATTTGTTTACAGGATAGTGGTATTGTTCCAGTTTGTACTTTAGTCTCTATTGTTAATCCAGAAACAAGGAAACTATGTTATTCCGGTGAGATAGGCGAAATTTGGTGTTGTTCTGAAGAAAATTCCTATGACTATTATATTGCTAATTTGGATCAAAAACCTTTGCTTCAAAATAAAGCGCCATCGAATAAAGCTGCTAAGACTTATAAATTACAAAAAGAAAAATTTATCACTTCACAGTTCAATAGCAAAATCAATAACGGTGGCGTGAATGATAGTTTAACATACTTGCGTACAGGTGATTTGGGTTTCATGAGAAGTTTTACTAAAATTGATGACCGTGGTAATAAATTGAACCTAGCATTATTATACGTTTTAGGTGGCATACATGAAACTATAGAAAATTTGGGCTTAACTCATTTTGTGGTGGACTTGGAGAAAACTATCATTAATACACATGCAAGTATTGCTAATTGTATGGTTGCTAAAGTGGGCGGGTTTTTAAGTTGTATAGTAGAAATGAAAAAAGAGAAAAATCGGCCAGAACATTCAAATATTGTTTCATTGATAGTTGCAATGTTATTGAAAAAACATGGTGTTATTTTAGATTTATGTTGTTTTGCCAAATGTGGTGCCTTAACATCCAAATATTTTGACTGGCATAAAAACCGAAGAAATATATTAACGAATTGGATTAACAAAAACATAGTTATCGAGGATAGTTATGGAACTAATTTCGGAGAGAATACGTCATTATATTTGCTTTCTGATTTTGAAACTCAGAAATGATCATAATGAGGGAGGGGGAGGGGGAGTTTTTTCTTTTTTCTTTTTTCTTTTTTTTTTTTTTTTTTCCTCCATTTATTTAAATAATGCTCTTGATGTATATATGTATATAATATATAAAAAGAAGAAAAAAAAAATCTATAGTTTTAATTGTACCTTTATATAATAAGTAACCAAAAATGGTAAACTAACAACTAGCAATGGATATTGTAATAACAAGAAAAATGAAACACAATCCATTTGAGTTGTATCGGTTGCATTTAATGGTGTATAGCTTGCAGTAAAATAAATAATAGTAGTCATTGAAGGTAAAGCCCAATCAATGACAATGACAAATAATAGCATTTTATCATCAATGATATTCAACCAGCCTGCTTTAATCAATCTTTCACACCATAATACACCAAAAATTGGCATTATACATTGTCTTAGAAAAACTAAAACCACCGCAGATTTCCAAAACCCTGGATACAAGTCTTTGATTTCTAAGCTACCTAGCGTACCACCCAATAATAATAACCCAAATGGAACTGAAGCCGCGCCTACATAACTGGTAAAATCCATAAAAAAGTTTAATGCTGGTTCTTCATCAGGAGCTTGACGAATACGAGGAGCATCGGCCGCTGTAACAAATAAGGCCTTGACCCAAGGAATAAAACAAATTATTAATGCAAGTATAACTGCTATACTACATGGACGTAGACAATTTTTCAAAAAAAAAAGAAAAAAGTTTAAAATTTTAAAATTTTTCATAAAATTAGGTATAATCTTGGACTTCCCCGAAGCTTCTATATCTTTTTTTCTGACAGCTGCATCTTGTGTAACCATTCTGGCTAAATGGGAGGACATAACTTTCTGTAGTTTGTTAGATGCTACTGAATCTGATGATTTTGTGTTATTGTTATCGGTTGCATCGCCATCATTTGGGTCCAAATTGGACACATTGTTGCCATCTTCATCTAAATCATTTCCAAATTGGTCAACTCTTGAATAATGTCTAATTAATGCGTCCATACCTGTGGGATTAGGTATCTTCGTAGACGATGGAGTAACAGAAGATGTGTGTGACAGAGTAGACAATGATCTACGACGCATAATAGCATTAGTATTATTATCTTTCGAAGTGTACTGTACAGGATCTTTTGATCTTTTATTTGCATTTTTGGTATTTTTATTACTGCCTTGTATTAATTTTTCAGCTGGTTGTGTAACTTTGTTGTTTTTGGTATCAGGAATATTGTCATTTGGTTTTAAATTTGGAGTACTTGAATCTATAGAACTTATCGTTGACTCCAATGACTCTACGTCAGGAGTAGGTATTGGCAAAGAAGAAGAGTTTGAGCTATCTTCTTTTGCGTTATGAAGATTAGTGGTAGTATCATTGATCTTGCTTGAACTTGAATTTTTACTACTGGAATCATCATTGGCTATTTCCTTTGATGAACTATTTTCTACGTCAGAATAATCTGCACTTTCTTCATCTTTGTAGTTGAAATCCATTTCAATTAATAAAAAGCCACCAAGATTAAATACACAAATCATCCACATTGCCATAAAAATAATAACACAAGCAACACCTTTCTCACCCTCTGCTTCTGTAAAAATTAACCCAGTGTCCATAGTTTGTAGATAAGCAATTGGTAAATCACTAATATTGGGGAACATACCTCCTGCTAGAATCCCACCATACCATTTTTTGGGGACGGGTAATAAACAACGAACAACCCAAGCAAAAAATAAGCCAGTGCCAAAGATTAGGATAGATGATAGACATATAATACCTACATCTTTAATGTCTTTGTCTTCTATGTTAGCTACGATTTTATTAAAGGATAAACATGGTAATAAAACAATAAGAACAATCTGTGAAATAATTTTTGTTGCCTCTGCAGTTAAAATATTGGCTTTGGCTAGTATAAACCCTGTGCCCATAATTAAATAAATTTTTATAATGGGTTTTACTGAAGACCATATAACTTTTCCTATTTTAATTGTCATTTGTGATGGTTATGTTTGGTCAATTGTTCTGGTATATTTTTTTTATTAAACTTTTGCTTAGTACCTGGCTATGAGATTCGAGTTATGTAGTTCTAGTGGCGTAAGCCAAGCAAATTGTAATTTTTTCCTTTTTTATAAGTTTATATGCTTATTAAAATAGATGATAATGAAGATGATGATGATGATGATGATAATAGTAATAGCAATATTGATTATGACCCATCCACGCTTTTTGTTTTTTCTACCCACGCTTTTGCTTCGTTCTATATATGTGCACCCGTACACTTGACGACACCCACAATGATTAAGCTGATTGGATAATTATTATGAGTAATATTTTAAAGCACTTTTTTTTTTGTTTTTTTTTTGTTCTTTCCTCAGCCAATAATAACAATAATAAACGGTTGTCATTGATAGTGAATAAATCTTCTGCATAAACTTCACGGCACTAAAATCTTATTTATTCTATCAGGTTTTATTGATAATTTGGTAATAAAAGTGTATTTAAATAGTACCAATGTTTTCTACGGTCAAATCTATATCAATTTATATCTTAATTTTTATTTTATTTTATTTTTTTTCTTCGAATTTAGATTATCAAGTCTTAACCTCGATTATAAATAAGCATATAAGAAGGACAATATAAAAAATATACTTATAATCGCTATTTTTCACTTTTTGTTGGTCATGAAATCTGAATCGCTCTATCTACCAATCTTATATTACCGACGGACAGGGTATAACATTCCCGGATAACAGATAAAATATCTTTTATTCCATTTTTATAAACGAATCTTACCCAGTCAAAAAAAAAAAAAAAATTTAAAAAAAAATTAAAAAAAAAAAGATGTATGTTTTTTCCTTTATTTTTAATTTTTTTTTTTTTTTTTTTTTTTTCTATTGAACCATTGTAAGTTCTTATTTCTTCTATAATATATTATACTAACGTATGATAGGTAAGATATAATACAAAAAAGTAAAAAAAAAAAAAAATAAAGGTGGTACAAAAAAGTTAAAAAAACAAAACAAAAAAAGTTTACAATATTGAAAAATTAGGCATTTCAAAATTGTTGTCATTTATAAAAGGTAGAACCTTAAAGATTGTTAACACTACTAGTATTGGTGTTACCGCTGTTGTTGCTACAAACCTTAGTAGATCCCTCCTTTCAACTTCCAAGCCCATTATAAGTTATAGGGGCTACTTTAATACTAATAAATCCATTTCCCCTCCTTTTCCATATTCGTCTAGGAAGTTTATAGTTAGCAACAAAAATCCAACATTACCTCACAATTTTCATCAGCAAAGATTTATTTCATTAAACAGTTTTATTAACATTTTAAATAGAATTAAACTAAAGTATAAATTTAAGTGGAGTAGAAAAAAAAACATAAATTTTCCTGAAACACCAGAACAAAAACCTAGAGGGAGTGTCACTATTGGAAAACAGACAAAAAAAAGGAAATTATCCTTTATATTGAATATCCTAAAGTATCGGAGCAAAAGAAAGAGACAAGCATTAAGAAACCTCGCATTTTTTTGGAAACCTAATAATATGACCTATGACTATAATGGAAATTCTAAAAGGAAAAGAATATACAATATTATGAAAAATACAAAGGATGCATACTTACCTACCATTACATCTAGTTTCAACCAGTTAAGATCAGAGGCTTCAAGTTCTATGAAATATTATTATAACAACAGTGTTAGCAATGTTTATGATCAAAGTAACCAACAAGAATATCAGCATCAAAACGCAGAAAATACTAAAGAGTTTTTAAACAATGCAAAAATAGTAATATACCCGATATATAGTACGTTTAACTCTGTCGAAAACCTATATCTAACTCATGTCAAGGGGAACATATACTTACCAGGCGTCATGAATAGAAAAAATAGATTAATTTATTCGTTGTGTAAACAGCTGATGAGGAAACCTACAAATTCTGACACTTTAACTACACTAATCGAAAATCAAGAAATTAGTCGTAATGGTAGCATGCATCATAATGATATTGACGATACTGCTTCAGTTGCATCGTCCGCATTTCCTTCGTCATTAGCATCATCGCCCTCCTCCTCCTCCTCCCCCTCTTCTTCTTCTTCTTCTTCTTCTTCTCCTGATCTTAGCTCGGTAATATCATCAAAAAATACAAATACTAGCGAAAACAGTAATAAAATATTTGATTCCAGGATTTCAGGGTTTTTGTCCAAGGGAGTTAATAATTGTCAAATTTCACTGTACGTAGATAATCAATTATATGCTAATCTGAAAAGTGATGAGTTAGGTAATTTTGAATGCCTACTAACAACTATCAAGATGCCGAATAATGTTACATGCAAATGTCTTCTCAACAGCAATATATCTAACTCTATCAATGTCGTTCACTATTCAGAAAGTGCTATTAGCGTAATAAGCGATATTGATGATACTATAAAGCATACTGGTGTTGTAGGAGACAAACGATCTTTAATCTGTAACACATTTCAAAATGATTACTCTCAGTGGTTAATTCCATCGGTTTCTAAATGGTACGGCCTGTTGTCTCATAATTATAGCATAGAGTTTTTTTACGTTTCAAATTCTCCAATCCAATTATACCCATTTTTACAAGAGTTTATATCACAATTCTACCCCAGTGGGGTAATATTTTTAAAAGAATATTTTCAAGGTAACTTATTGAGTAATATTATGGTTTCTTCAGCTAAAAGGAAGTTAGGGTTCATAGCTAAGGTTATTAGAGATTATCCCTCAAAGAAATTTATTTTAATTGGTGATTCTGGTGAAAAAGATTTGGAGGCTTATATAACAACTGCAATTATGTTCCCCAAACAGGTATTAGCCATATACATTAGAAGTGTTCCAGGTTCATTGAGTGATTTAGATAATAATGATGAAATAATTAGACAAAATTTGAATGATATGATCGAAAAACATTATTTAAACATTACTCAAGAACATGATTCTTCTGCAACTTGTCATAATGTAAATGAACATATTACCTTATCGTCACCTCCATTGAGTAATCATAGAAATAACAGCCCTGAGGTCATACCGGATTTAATAACCTTCGATGATGATTGCCATGATGAAAATACAACGGTTGACACCATAAAATCAACATCGTCATCTTATTCTTCTTCTTCTTCTTCTTCTCCGCCAAGGAAACCATTTAAAAAGAAGAATTTATTAACTCCAGAAATTGAGGAAGAAATAAAAAGATCACAAACACCTTCAACCGCGGGTTCAATATCTACAATAACTAGTGTACCAGGCGCGGCATCAACTATTACTGGGGATAATAGCAGTGATAGTTGCAGTAGAGCTTTAATGGAAAAGAAAAAACCGCCTGTTCCACGTAAAAGCAACGCTGTTAATGCTGCATATTCTAGAGCAATTTTAGATGGTTCGACAAAAGCAACACCCATAACACCTGTCTTGAAAACTACGGCATCAAGGCCCCCACCACCGCCTGTACCTCCACGTAAAACAGTCAATAGTTGTAAAAGTACTAGTACAAACATAGCTAAAGATGTGCAAAATAATCACATTGCAGCATCAAATAGCTCATACGCCAATGATCAAGATGGTGGAAATAAAAATACAAGAGAATTTGAGGATGAGGATGAGGATGATTATTGTTATTATACACCATCATCTCAAAATGATTATGGTTCTTATGAAACTTTTATGGATAAAAGGGCTGATATGTGGAGGAGGAGGGTGGAGCACGCCATTACTCAACTATCCACTGTGGCCTTCAGAAACGGTACTCAAAATAAAATAAGATTAAAATTTTTCAAGGATGATTGTTTGCAAGATAGTATTGATGTCATAGAAGAAGCATCTGGTGATAAATGTGGCAATGATGACCAAGTCAATGTTAATAAAGATAACATGGAACCACCAAGTTTGATATGAAAGGGTGAAAGTCTTGTACTACAGTTCTTCCCCTTCCCTCCAATCTTTTTTTTTTTTGAAAAAAAGAAAAAAAAAAAAAGAAAAAGTTTATTATATTTTATATATAGGTATAGAAGCATACTTATATTTATATATTAATATTATTATACATAATGCATTCCAGTTATGGCTACAATCTAAATGATCATTATAGTTATTATATATTTGCTTCTAAAATACTGGATTATCACCATCACCATAATCTTTAATATGCTCGTTTGCTTCTTTTAGTCTTTCTTGCTCGATAACTTCTTGCATTTCAGACATATCCCAAGCAGTACCATTAGTACCATCATCATAAGTGGCTTCTTCTTCATCAGCCCATGTTTTGTTTTCAGCATAATGTTTTTGAATTATTTCACGTCCGGTCAATTTCTGCTTACCATTGGCCATTCGCCTAACGGTATTTTCTGCATTAATTTTTGCAATATCATGTGTTTTTTTCCATTCGGCAAAATTGGCCTTAGTAATTGGGGTTAGTTTAGATTTATCCAATTTATTTCTCTCTGTTTCTAAAAATTCTTCCAACGTAATCTTTGGTTGGTTTTCTAAAGCTTCCCTTTCTAATCTCTGTTGCTCTTTGGTTTTCAATACAAAACCCTCAGGAAGAGCGTGTTTATACATACATTTATCACCGCCGTTTGGACAAACCCAAAACCAACCATACTTTCCATTTTCGACAGCTTCCAAAAAAAATTTACAAACTTTATCTGTAGTAGTTCTTGGATTCCCATGTTTAGATAAAATAACACTTCTTAATTTTTCCTCATCCCACTTATCCATAGTATCTTCTAATTTTCTAGTGTCCTGGTATAAATCTTTCTTTTCCATTCTACGACCTACGGTTAAATCATGGCTAAATTTACAACGAGCACCCTTATTACAATTTCCCAATTTAAACAAAGCACAAACAACAGTTTTTGGATCTACACCAGCCCTAACTCTTTGGTCTATTACTGGGTTAAACAATGCTTTTTTTTCAGCTTCCATAGCCTCCTTTAGTTTTTTTTCCTCTAATTTCTTTCTCTTTAGTTCTTCTTTCTTTGGATCTCCACTTTGTGCATTAACTTGTTTAATGTAATTTTGAACTCTCTTGGATTTATTCTTATTTTTCATACCAAAAGTTTTGTCCACATTATCCTTTTTTCTGCCCTCTTTGGCATTAGCATTTCTCTTTGGTGGCATTATTGGATACGTATTAACACTGTTTTTTTTTTTGTTTTTTTTTTTTTCCTTTTCCCTTTCTAAAGTCTTTTACTGTCTAGGATATAAATTAAAAAAAAAAAGAAAAAAAAAAAAAAAAAATTAGAGTTATAAGCAATAAACAGTATATTATTTTAGTACCAAAAATTCATCGTGAAAAACAGCAAGATTCTAAAAAGAGGAAAGACGAAAAATTTGTTTTTCTTGAAAAAAAAAAAAAAAGAAAAAAGAAAAAAGAAAAGAAAGGAGAAAAAGTTTTTTTTTTCGCACATCGGATTAATCCTTGTTCGTACTTTTTGATATTTGAAATATTTAAATAAAAAAAAAATAAAAAAAATCAATGATCTTTAATTAACCTTTTTTTTTTTTTTTTTTTTTCCTTTGGTCCTTCACACATTGCCCTCTTCCCCACCATTTCCCCTTACACAAGTTTTAATTTCTTTTGCTATTCTTGATTATTTAACATGTCCAAAAAAAAAAAAAAAAAAAAGAAAAAGCACAGACTTACTAAACAAACACATTTAACTTTGAAAACATACAATTTTTAATTCAACTCTACTTCCTAGGTAATAAAAACTTAAGAAGGATCACTAATAATATTCAATGGGACAATCAAGAATTATTGTAAAAAGAGCAGTTACAGAATTGGTTTCTAGAAGTAATGCTGCTACTAAGAATCAGACTCTAGCTCTTAAAAGAAAAGCTTTAGACACCTATAAAAAATTTTATTATAGTACTGCAAGTGCCAAAAATTCTACTACAAATAAATGTCACGGAAACACTAATGGTAGCACTACCAGTAAAAATCTCACAAAAATTGCTTATGCGGCTGCCTCTACTTTTGTTGCCTGCTATTACATGTATTATGGTTCATTTAATAACAATACCTTTTTTATTAGGTCTGATAGTAATACTGGAGAGGTAAGAAATTATTCTACCACTACTGTTAATAATAAACAACCGTTGTCTCCATCTACATCAACTTTTAACGGTAATATCGATAATGGTACAATTACAAAAGCTGGTATAGAGCGTACGAAATCGTACTCAACTGATACAATACCTATATTATCACCAGATGAGGTAGAAAAGGTCTTGCATGCTAATGAATATAGTTATTTAGTGGATCGCAATGGAAGTAAAATTTTTAGATTTGATGTTTCTCAATTGCCATCCAATAATCCAATAGAAGATAATCATGTTGAACAAATCTTGGCCATTCCATCCACAAAAGATGATATATGGTTTTTTGGCATTTTTGATGGACATTCAGGCCCATTTACTAGTGCTAAGTTAGCCAAAGATATTGTACCATATGTAACGCATTATTTAAGAGAAAATTTAGGGTCCGATGCCCCCAATTTTGAAAATGACTTGTTGGTAGAGACCGCTTTAAAGGGTGCATTTTTATCCTTGGATAACGATATCGTACTTAACGGTTTTAAGGAGCTTTTCAATCAACCTTCAAAACGAACCCTACTAGAAAAAACTATGCCGGCCGTATCTGGCGCATGTTGTTTATTAAGTATGTATGACACTTTGAGCTCTACTCTAAGGGTGGCTTTAGCTGGTGATTCAAGAGCATTATTGGTATCGTCAGTGGAATCAGAAAACAACAACGACGCTGCTTGGAAAGTTAAATCGTTAACTATAGATCAAACAGGTGATAATATCGAAGAAATAGAGAGGATTAGATCTGAGCATCCTGAAGATGAATTTAAAACATGTATAAGGAATGGGCGTATTTTAGGCTCGTTACAGCCTTCTCGTGCCTTTGGTGATTATAGATATAAGATTGATGGTATTGATAACAGGAAAATAAGTGATTTACCATCGGAGGTTAAAATGTTTTTAAGAGCACCGCCAAAGAATTTAAAAACGCCACCCTATGTCACTGCCGAACCTGTTGTTACTAGTGTTAAAATCGATCCATCCAAGGATAAATTTATGGTTATTGCTAGTGATGGGTTGTTTGAATTGTTAAGCAACGAGGAGATTGCCTCCCTGGTAATTAATTGGAAAGATAAAGCTGTAAATAAGCATTCTGTCGTTGATGTTTCTCCAGACCTTGAATCACAAAGACCACCTTTCAGATATAAGTCTTCCAAAACTGAATCTTCAGATGCAATTAATAATAATAGGCCTTTATTGCAAGATGAAAATATTGCTACCCATATAATTAGAAACGCATTAAGTTGTGGTGGTAAACAAGACTATGTAAATGCTTTTGTTAGTATTCCATCACCAATGAGTAGGTCGTACAGAGACGATTTAACTGTGACTGTTGTGTTTTTTGGTAAGGATGAAAAGCCAGAAGTTGGCAGTGCTGCTAATAAAAATACCGGTGGTGTTTATTTAAATGAAATTGGAACTACACCAATTGCAAAACCTAAGTTATGAAAATATTGAACAAAAATTGTCTTTATGTATAGAAACTTTTTTTTTTTTTTTTTTTTTTTTTTTTAGCGTTTTATTTATTTATTTATTATGGATTGCTAGGTCAATCGATTTTGAACCTATTTAGCTTAATTCTTTTATATTGGTATGTGTATTCTATAAGATTTTTTAAATAGTACCTTAAAACAATGTCGATGTTAATTAAATTATAAGTAGCTAATTTTTTCTTTTTGTTGTTGTTGTTGTAGGTACCCTCAAACGCTTTTAGCTTTATAAAAGTTTGGTTATTTTTTTTTTTTTTTCTTTCTTTTTATTTTTTCATTAGCGATAAGGCATTTACAAATCGCACAGTTAAAATATTCAAAGATTGTTGTTGTACTTTTCCTTTTTTAACGCCTTCCCCCTTTTTTTAATTTTGTCTTTAATAATAATATATTTTTTTTTTCTGAATTTTCTGAAAGAGTAATATAAAAAAAAAAAAAAAAAATGTTTTATGATTTTCCTGAATTCAAATAGGTCAATTTACTAAGAACAAGCACCACTTATAATAAAGAAAACTATATAGTCATAAACTTCCAAAAAGCATGAACGCCACCACAAATCAAGCAACTTCTATTAAATTGGTATTACTAGGTGAATCCGCTGTTGGTAAATCATCCATTGTCCTACGTTTTGTTTCCAATGATTTTGCTGAAAATAAAGAACCAACTATTGGTGCAGCCTTTTTAACTCAACGTGTTACTCTACCCGATGATACAATTATAAAATTCGAAATTTGGGATACTGCAGGCCAAGAACGTTTTGCTAGTTTAGCTCCTATGTATTATCGTAATGCCCAAGCTGCTGTTGTTGTTTATGACTTAACTTCTCCTCAATCTTTCTTAAAGGCCAGACACTGGGTTAAATTGTTACGTGAACAAAGTGGGAATAATATTATAATCGCGCTAGTGGCGAATAAGTTGGACCTATGTGAAGAACAAGCACAACCAGAGACTGAACAAGAAGAAACCGAACCTAGGGGAAATGTTAGGAAAGTGGCTAAAGAAGAAGGCCAAAAACTGGCTGATGATGAAGGGTTGATGTTTTTTGAGACATCTGCTAAAACAGGTGAAGGGATTAATAACGTTTTTCTATCTATTGCTGAAAAAATACCATTAAAAAAGAAGGGAAATGAGCAGGAATCTGCTACTTTCAATGGCAATGGTCAAAGTGAGAATAGTACTAGTAGTAATGGCAGAATCGATTTGAATGCTAGAAATGGATCAAGCGAAGCATGTGGTTGTTAGTTTGATAATAAATAAATGATATTTGCATGTCTTATTTACTATTATTATTATTATTACTATTATTAAACTACAAGAATGTACTTATTATTATATAAATTTTTGTCCTTTTTTTTTTTTTTTTTGTTTTATTATTATTATACTTATCAGTTTATACTCGTATATACCTGTCAATTCTAGGATTATTGTTTCTTTTTATTTATTTAGCCTATGGATCCTTTCACTCAGAGTGCTTTGGATTATTTTTATTTTTTTTCTTCCCTATGGATTTGATAGATATATTTAATAGTATCATATGTTCTTATTCTTTATCTTTAGGAACAAGAACATATCGGTATCATAAATACATTTTTGGTGAATATAACACGAGCACTACTCTTTTTTTTTTTTTTTTTTTTTTTTTTTTTTTTTTTTTCGTATTTCCTTTTATACCTCGACAAAATAAACTATTTAGTTGATACTCCCCCCAATCACATTTTCAAAAAAAAAAAAAAAAATAAAGATGAATAATAAATGAAAATGCGCAAAGATTCTACTGCCACTGCTGTTAATAATAAAAATAACAATAACAATAATAATAATAATAATAATAATAATAATAGAGATGGGTTAATCACAGATGTAGAGGAGAAAAAGGCCTTTTTTAAAGTTATCAATTCATTTAGATGCTATGGGGAATATATGCAACAAAATTATTGGAAACCAAGAGCGATCAAGTGGGATACCTTGCCAAAAGAACAGCAAGAATGTTTACCTTGGTACAAATCATATTTAGAAGAATATCGCATGTGTATTTTACAAAATGCCAAGTTTTTGAATGATGTAGCAGATCATGCAATTTATTCTTGGGGATATCATGATGAAGATAACGACGATATGGAAATGCAGCCATCGATATCAGATATGGAAAAAACATTATCACTTTTTACTCAAATTGTTAGAGAATGGTCTGAAGAGTGTAAAGAAGAGCGTGGAATATCTAGGAAATTAATTTTGGACGCACTAAATTCATATAAAGATAAAGAAAATACAATTATTTTAGTACCCGGGTGTGGGTTAGGTAGATTAATTGTAGATTTAGTGTGTGAAGGCTATCAAGTGGAAGGCAACGAATTTACTTATCATATGTTGATTTTACTTCGATACGTTTTAAATTCAGGCTTGACAATAAACTCTATTAAAATATTCCCTCATATACACACTTTTTCTCATTTTAAAACACATTTGGAGCAGTTGAAACCGACTTCAATCCCTGATATAGATATATATAAAAGTATAATGAGTGATGAGTGCAAAGGTGCAATTAATTCTATAAATACTGGAAGTTTTATTGACCTATATGGCTCAAACTCCAATTTTATAAGGTATTCTGATTTTTATAGTATACATCCAAGAATTACCAGAGCTGAAAACACATCTAGCAAAAATGTGATTATAACTCAATTTTTTATTGACACTGGAGAAAATATTTTAGAGTATTTGGAAAGTGTTTCCAATTGTTTAGTAAGTGGTGGGTATTGGATTAATTTTGGACCCTTAAAGTATCATTTCGAGGATAGTTATGGCGCAATGGATATTTATCAAAAAGATGTTTATTCAAACGGTCAAGAATACAATAGACATCAAAATGTTCCGCTAAGGGGGTTAGAATTAAGTTACGATGACATTATTAACGTTTCGTGCAATGGTCGGTTTAATTTTAAATTAATTAATTCAAAATTTGATATTTTATCCACGTATGGTAAAAATAGAAATAATTTATTTAATTGTGCATTTTGGGTGATGCAAAAAAAAAGATAGGTTTATACAAAGAATAATGCATGAAATATATAATTTGTGCGTGTATATATATATACATTATTATTTTCAGTTTTTCTTAAAGTCCTTAAACCTTTCATAAAGTGCATAATTTTCCCATCCAATCCCGCTAATGGAACCTTTATCATACGGTTGAACAGATTTTTTAACATTAACATGCCAGTTATTGGTGACATTAAAAAATGGATCCTCATTTTCTGCCTCTTTCTGTAATTTTAAAGCGGTTTTATTCTTACACCTATTTGCCCTAATACTTCCAATAACGTCTGGATTGAACAGATCATCATTTTCATCGCTATACCCATCGGTTAAATTCCAAGGAGTGTCTATTTCATTGGAGTCGTCAGGCAAACGTTTTATCCTATTATAGGATATCCTTTTGGCTTCACCAACCTCTTTTACTGAAATGTAACATAGAAATGGGAAATATAAAAAAGTCATGACCCAGTTGTGTAAAGTTTTCCACTTACGGATTTTGAAACGGCACAAACAATAGGATATAGGGAACAAAGATAATTCAACCAAGTTCAAGGGGGGGACATATACGTTTTCATCAGGGGCTCTAATAAATCTCAACGTTTTTTGAGCTAACAATGCAAAATATTCGTTATTGGCATTGTCTATAATGTTTTGATATGCTGTAGAATACAAAGCAATCAAAATGTTTAGTAAAATAACGGTGACAATAAAACAGTAGCTGTAATATAACACAGCAGCGTATGGGTAGGCGAAGTTTTCAAACGTATTAAAAGAACCATATCCTAAAATTGTTAGTAATAAATTCCCAATTATAGGACCGGTGATTTCACGTTTACCATCAGCAGAATCTAACCCTAAAAAGCCTTGTAGAAATCCAAGCATAATCAAAATTAGTAGGAAAAAAAAAATAAGACTCTCCTTCATCATTTGTTTCAAAACGACTAATAATGCGCCAACAAAGGTTTGAGAATCTAGATATAACAATAATCTAGACCAAATCAGTGGGCTCACGCATGATAAGATACGATAGGCCATTTTATCCCAATATTCATTTTGGGAACTATCTGGATTGCCAGGACATTTAAACAACCCCATAAATCTGAAAATAACACTAATGACAATAATAGTGTACATAGAATCATTGAAAACGTTCCAAAATGAAAGATAATTACTACCTACGTGGTAAATTTTAACTATTTCATCGTAGATAAAACCAACAGTGAATATATAAAATAAACTTTCAAAAAAATCAATTGGACTCACCGCTGCTGAGCCTTTGGAATTGACAACAATAGAAAACAAAATTAAATAAACAACGCTGAAAAAAATTTCCAATATATTCTGATATATGGGAGACTTAATCCTTTCCGGATGAAAATGTGGTTTTATTTTAGTTATACCAATAGTGTCACAAATTTCGTATTGGCTAGTATCAGTCTTACTTTGGACAATCCAACCCCTCCATAACCATTTTAAACAGCGCTGATATCCACTACTACTAATAACAATTGTTGCATGCATATCACTCGCCAATTCAAAAGCACTTCTTGGATCACTATCTTCATCATTTTCATTTATAACATATCTGCGGCACAACATGTTAATAAACAAATGTTCAAAATGACCTATTTGTTCTTCTTCTTCTAAAATAATTTTACAGATGGTTTGAGCAGTAGTGGCCCTCAAATTATGTAACTCTTCATTAAACAATTCGTATTCTGCTAAGCTCCAATACCACTCACAAACTTTTAGTAAACAAAAAATAAGAACAGCTTGGTATTTCATGTATGATTTCTCTTCTTTTAAGTTGCCACCACAAGCTTCTCTAGCCAATTTTATTACATTGACATTTAAAATACGGGAATTATCACAAATGATTAGATTTTCATCAAATGCAATTGGAATGATATTGTCAATTAATTCTTTTAAATTGATGCATATTCTAAGAACTTGACGACTGTTGGGAGGTATAGGGGAGATTTTCACCTGACCATTGTGAATTGGTAATAATGGGTAACGAGAATCTTTACAATTATCATGATCTCTGGTAGCGTCCTCTAATAAAGTCTTAGGGGGCATAATATGATGACTTATTTATTTATTTCTAGGTTGTTCTGTTTTGTTTTGTTTTATGGACAGTAATCTAATCAGTTGGACACTTGGTTTAATGGGGGGGGGGGGGAGGATTAAAAAAGAAATATGTATATATATATATATATATACCAAGATGAAGATTATTGCTATTATAATTTGTACATTATGCCTAAAAAAACTATGCTGTTTATTTTTTTTTCTATTTGGGACAAGGCTGAAAAATGCACTTATTTGCGTTTTTTCTATAACAAAGATTTTAAGATATACTAAAATGAAAGAAATCAGATTGGAAAAAGGGAAATTATATGCTTTCGGATATTGTGCAACTCGGTATGTTTTGTTTTATGGATACCGAAAGAAATGGAAAAGAAGCTTTCGGTAACAGGGTGTGTGGGTGTTTTAAGTCCAAGTAGGTAGAAACCTTGGCGGGTATTTTATTATTATATATTTATTTATTTATTTATTTACCCGAGAAATCCGCAAAAGAGACCAAGAGCGAATAAACGTTAAACTAATCAACAAGTTTTCTGACGTACAAAACGATAAAGCTTGTTTTTTTCCCCCTTCCAAAAAAAAAGAAAAAGAAAAAGAAAGAAAGAAAAAAAAAAAAAAAGAAAAAAAAAACCTGTTCTTTTTTTCTGTATGGAGAAAAATAATAATAATAAAAAATGTTAAATATAACAAGCTAACTCTTTCATTTTTACTAAGGTTATTCTACCAGTCCCATATTTAAAATAATAATAATAATAATAATAAATATACAATTCAGGATCAACTTTTTATTTTTATTTTGATTTTGATTTTGATTTTTTTTTTTTTTTTTTTTTTTTTCAAAAATTTAACAAATAAATTTCAACTATCTCGTTATTTGCCAAATAAAATAGGAGTAAAAATAAAGTAGGAAAAAAAAGAATTTCAACCCCAATTAATAAGAAACCATGGGGAGTAATAAGAAGAAATCTTCAAAGAGGAATAAATCCAGTGTTAACTCTAACACGAATAACAATAATAATAGCATTCCTCCTTCACTCAAAGGGGTGGAGGGAGAAATGGTTAAAGATGTCCAATTTGAAACCAGTAATGCAATGGCCACCTTAAATAACAAGGCGCAGCAGCATAGAGCCAAACTTGGTAGTTCAACCACTCTATATGATGAGTCCATTGAATATCCCACTTCTAGAATTATTAGAAGAGCTCCAAATGGAGATGTAATTGTAGAAAGTTTAGAGCTACCCAATAACACTTCCAATAATAGTAATAGTGGTAGTAATTCTAATCATGCCGTTGTCAAATCCCTTTTAAACCATAAAGATACGCCTGAATTGAACTTTTATATGGATTCACATTGGGAATCATTAACTTCTGAAGAAAAAAAGGAAATTTTGAGAATCGAAAAGAGTGAAGTTTTTGAAGTTATAAAAAACTATAATAAACATGGTATTACAAAACCTACAACTACTGTTACTATCAATAACGGTAATAAAAATAATAATGATATTGATAATAGTAATAATAATAATAATAATGGTGACAATAATGATTTGAAAGATAGTAATATTAATAACAATAATAATAATAATAATAATAATAATAATAATAATAATACAACTTCTACCGGTCCCAATGGCGCTTGTAATTGTTCTATTTGTGGTCGTAGAAGTGTTAGCATTGAAGAAGACTTGGAGGATATTTATGATTATATATATATTCAAGAGAAGCTAAAATACCCTGAACTTACTTACGTTTTGTTTCATTTGAATTTAGTAAAAGAGTTGCAACAAGCTTCTAACAATAGATTACAAACACAAAGACAGCAAGAACAGCAGCTCGATAATAACGAAAAAGAATGTGTTTTTCCTAAGAACAGTACGAATGTTACCACACTAAATGCCAATGTGAACGATAATACTACTTATACAAAGTTGCCGCCGCCTTCTTATGATGATCAAAAACAAAATACCACTGCAACCAATATTGAATCTGTAAAAAAAGATGATCTTGATAATAAAATAATACCCAGCATTAATTCTCAACAAGCTACGCACCACGATAATAGTAGTAGCAGTAGTAATAATAACAATAATATTGGTGATGATGAAAATAATGATAATAATAATAATAATAATAACAATAATAATAATAACCGTAATAATGATAATAATATTGGTGGTAATACAAATTTACAGGATCACCAACAAACTTCATTTATAGATGAAAATCAAAGGAAGTTGTATGATGAATTTGCATCGGAATATATTAGTGGGCATCCAGCTATTGCTGAAGCCTATGTGAATAAAATGTTAAAATTTCCCCACATGAAAGACTTAACCGAAGATTTATTAAAGAATCATGGGAAAGGATTTTTAAAGGCAATAGAGCAGTTTGCGCCTACAAAAAGCATTAGTTCTCATAAGAACAATAGTGATGAAGATGAAAATTATGAAAATTACACAGATAATGAAGATCACCCTAATAACGCTGTAATCTCAACTTTTAAGGACAGTTCGGACCTAGAACATATTGAAGAAACTTTAAAGAAAAATAAAAATGATGAAATAAGAAAAATGTCCCCTCATGAATTTAAAGCTTTCCGTACTCTTTTGTTTAATGGAATGCTCAATAAAAAAAAATCAAATTTCGACTCCACTACGTCGTCCACTAATAATGCAATTTCATTTACCTCTAAGGAAAGCGATACTATTACTGATAGTTCCAATAATGATGTCAGTTGTGACAAGGGTGATAAGTCTGTCAACTTCAAAAATTTAGAAAACTTTGCTAAGTTAATGAATTCAAATGACCCGGAAACTATTGAATTTAGTAATAAATTGATTCAAACGCTGCGTCTTATGAGAAATGAAAAAAAAATTGGCAAAGAAAAAAATGTGGATGAATACGAAAGCGATGGTAAAGATAATGAAGAGAAGAAGGCTAGCAAAGAAGATACTGCCAATAGCAACATTATGAATAATAAAGCTGACACTTTACCTTTGAGTATTGAAGACACAGATGAAAGACATATGCAACTTTTGAGACAAGAAATGTTTGAAAATATAGTGAAATTTACTGATTCTAATGGCAATAAAGTAAATGGCAACGTTAATGAGGGTACCTATAGTGATTTATCTAAAGAATTTCAAGATTTTATTGGAAAGGTTACTGGTACAAGTGGAATGCTTCACACATTATTGGCACAAAATAACAGTGAAAATAAGAAAAAGATTGAAGAGTTAAATCCAAGTGAAGAAGAAATCAATGAGATCACAGAAGAATATATGGATGATGAAAGTGTTCACCTTCAACACATGGCACAATTACGCCATAGCCTTGAACAGGAACACAAACTGCATATACAAAATCAGTGCTATCACGGCAAAAACGATAAAGAAGATGACGGTGCTGGAGAACCTAGGTGTTCATGTAATCATGAGTTTGATGGATACGACGATGATGATGATAACGATGATTACGATGATAATTATGAGGAGGAGGAGGGCGACGACGAGGACGATGATGATGATGATGATGATGAAATAGATGAGGAGCAACGTATTGAAGAGGGCCGAAGATTAATTCAAATTGCCATTACTAAGATTCTGCAAAAAAAATTAATTGAATCGTTTAAAATGAAACAAGCTGAAAAAAGTAGGCTGAAATTGTTGGAAGAATTGGAAAACGAAGAACAGAAAAAGAAAGCCAAGGTAGAAAAAAAGATGAAGAAAAGGGAAAAGGAAAAGAAGAAGAAAAAACAACAACAATTAGCTAGGGAAAAAGAACGTGAATTAAAAAAACTAGAGGAGCAAAAAAAAAAAGGGAAGCCGAGGAAAAGGAGCTCAAAAGGAGAGAAATACAAAGAAAAAAAGCTGAAGAAGCCAAGAGACGCAGGGATGAACAGTTGAAAAAAAAGATTGAAGAACAACGTCGTAAAGAGGAGGAAGAAGAAAAGCAACGTAAATTAAAAGAAGAGGAAAAAAGAAAAAAGGATATGGAACGCAAAAAGCGAGAGGAGGAAAAGAAATTGGAAAAAGAAAAGAAAATTAAAAGGCTAGAAGAGTTAAAGAAAAAGAAAAAACAAGAGGAAGTATTAAAAAATGAGAACCAGAGAAAGGAAAAACTAAAGCTGGAGAAGGATGAACAACAAGAGAAAATGAAGTTTTTTTCTGGTTTACCATATGGTAATCCTAAGGAAAATTTTGTTCCTACTTTTTCTTCTTCTTCTTCCAGTTACAGCCCACATTTTACTAATATGGAAAGTACTCTTCCTAATAATACTAGCGCTTTATCAAATTGTGATACATCCATTTTAACAAATATGTTGTTAACGCCACAGGCTGATGGTGATGTAGTACCTATAGCCAACCAAATTCCCAGCACAAGTGCTAATGACAATTGTACATCACAATCATTGTTTCAAAATAAATCACCATTGCCTTTGTTGTCTTCGAAATTTGCAGATATCTCTAAAAATGACGTTACTAATACCAATACTCCAACACAGACAACTACTACAGCTAATGTCGGTAATAATCTTTTATTCGGCGCTAGTTATAAGAGCAACAATAACAGTAGCAAAAACGGCAATGATAATAATGGTGGTGGTGGTGGTGGTGGTGGTAGTAGTACTGGTAAGACATCTTTGCCCTTTAATTCACTTATTAGTATGGAAGACACACATAAATCTGTAAATGATTTGGTGTCACAATTTAATTTGAATCCCGCTTCCATTCAAACGTTAGGTGGCAACAATAATGGCATGAACTCCCCTAGCAACATTAACAGTTCTATTGGTTTGAGCCTACAACATCCAATATCTGCTTCAAATTATATCACTAATTCTGGTGTTGTAAATGCAGCTGATAATCTGTCTGTTCCTTCTATATACCAGTCTTCTGGTTTATCATGGGATGGTATTAATAGCTCTAATAGTGTCCCTCAACAACAACAACAACAACAACCTATTACTAGCACAAATAATAGTTTGGATCAATGTCCCGCAATGCTGCCTTGTTTACCATCTGCTTTGAATACTATACGTTCCAATCCAAGTGCCTCTGGATCATTATTAGATTCATCAATAGTTGCCTCTAACCTTGGGAATGATAATTTATCAAATATTGGTTACAGCAATGGTGGAACATCATCAAACTCTATTGCTAATAATATTACTAATTCTGCAACACCAAACAATGTAATTGATAATGAGCAAGCGCTGTATAATAATTTGTTTTCAAATTTTACAGTAACAGCATCAAATGATAGCAATATTAAGAGTGTTTTAAACAGTAACAATAATGCCACAATGAATTCTGCTTCTGCAACCAATAAAACAGTGATTTCCAATGTAGCAAATGATTTACCAAATAACTCATCAACTCAAGTCTACAATACTATTGATTTAGGTGCACACAGAAAATCTATTTGGGCTAAAACTAATGAAAATACATCTCCATCTGCGGCAAATACAAGTAATCCTTCTCCTGCCAATGCTTCTTCTTCTACGCCATCATCATCATTGTCATCGACATCATCTTCATCTTCCTCTTCCTCAGCTATTACCCCTTCATCATCAGCGATTGTTAATAGTGCCATTGATGTCGACAATCGTTTCAATCCTTCTAATAGTACAAATTCTATTGGTACAATTACCTCTATGAGTAATTATTCTTCACAGATATCCCAAGCAGGACATGAACAACAACAATATTCGGAAATACTACCCAATTTAAGCTCTATTATTTATCAGAGTTATTTATTGGGTAATAATCTGAATGGTGCCACCCAACCAATCTATGTTCCAGTAGAGTTTATTTATCAAAATGTTTTGAAATATTTACCTAGTCCGGCGATATTAACTTTTACCATGTTTATTAATCAATTATTATCTATGAATTCAAGTTACAAGATTGATGTAGTGAGTAACGACAATATTAATATATCGCATGTTAAGATTCAAAATTATTTTCCTAGCATTAGTAATTCAAGTAACGCAAATACTGCTATTAATAACAATAATTTTTTTACTGGTTCCTTTGGGAATACTTTGGCAAATTCATCGTCAGCTGGCTGCCAATTTCAATCCACGCATAGCACAAATTCCAATATATGGAGCTAGGCTAAAATGATAGAAGACGAAATAAATTACGCTAATGATATAATCTATGCTTACTTTATTGGATGATTGTAAACATATTTTATTATATTCTAGAGTACCATCATATAATTATAAAATAGCTGTCTAATTTATATAATCAGGTTTTCCTAAACTTTTTTCTTTTTTCTTTTTTTTTTTTTTTTCTCCTTGTTATCATTTTCCTCTTTTATTACTCCTTTCTTTTTACCCTTCCTTCTTCCCTCATATTTATTAATGTTAAGTTTGACATTACTGTATAGCTTTTTTTAGTTTAGACGTTTGTAAAATAATTAATATTTTTAAAAAAAAATTTCTCGCTTTTTGACATCGAGCATATGGTTTATTTTTTTTTTTCCTTTTTTTTTTTTTTGTTTTATTTTTTTTTTTATACTTTTGTATTTTTGAAACGCACGTTAAAATATAATAAATCCTGTTCCTTATAATTATTACGCACTAGTTCTAAAATTACTTATGATTTAAGTTTGTATCTAGCTTGTAAATATAATATAAAGAAAAAAAAAAATAAGGAAAAAATAATTGCATTTATTAAGGTTAGGGCTAGCTTAATAATAATAATCATAGACAAGTGCCGATTATTGTTTCCACATTTAGAACTATTGTCCCAGGTTTATCATATATGGTTACTTATTAGTTACATTATTCGAAATTCTACACACACATTAGCTTATTAAGGACTTTTTTTTTTTTTTTTTTTTTTTTTTCTTTCATTGTTAATTAATTTTTTTTTATTGTCAACCTCATATTTCCAGTTTTTTTTTTTTTTTTTTTTTTTTTATCACAAAACTTGACTAACGTACAACAAAGTGTTGTCTTTCTGTTTTATAGTGAAACAACTTTCAAATCAATTAACATATAATAAATAAATAAATAAAGAATGAGCTCTGAAAATAACATTATAAGAAGAAAGCTAGTAATAATCGGAGATGGTGCATGTGGAAAGACATCTTTATTATACGTTTTTACCTTAGGTAAATTTCCAGAACAGTATCAACCAACAGTTTTCGAAAACTATGTTACGGATTGTCGAGTTGATGGAATAGATGTGCAGTTGGCTCTTTGGGATACGGCTGGTCAGGAAGAATATGAAAGATTAAGACCACTATCATATTCCAAAGCGGACGTGATAATGATTGGGTTCGCTATTGATGATCCGGAATCATTATATAATACGAGAACAAAGTGGATACAAGAAGTTGTCAGGTATTGTCCCCAAGCACCTGTTATTCTAGTTGGTCTAAAGAAAGATTTGCAAGATAATTATAAACCGAGTAGGGATGGTTATAATAAAGAATTTGTTAAAAAAGAAGACGTTATTAGAATAGCGAATGAGATTGGTGCAAAAAAATACATGTTTTGTAGTGCATTAACTGGAGAAGGTGTTGATGATGTTTTTGAAGTTGCTGTTAGAACAAGTTTATTAGTTAACAAAAATCATGATAATGGGTGTTGTATCATATCATGATAGGTTATGGGGGGTTTTTTTTTTTGTTTTTTTTATGATAATGGGGGTATTTAATTACCACTTCCAATAATACCAATAATAAATTTAGAGATTAGCAAATTACTGTTTCTTAATATTTTTTTTATTTGATCTAATTATTAATTCAAGCTTATTTTTATTAAGCTCTTTATCAATGCCTATAATTCCAATATTTTTTTTTATTTTATTTTGTTTGTACCTTTCATTTTTAATTCTCACAATAGATTAATTATCGTTTCCTTTTCATTGATTCTGTATTTTTTTTTTTTTTTTTTTTTAAAAAAGTCTACTCCTATTTAGTTACCTTCGGTCCTAAGATAAAAAAAAGAAAAAGGAAAAAAGTTTATATCAGCCTTCCATTGATATATTATATATATCTATTTACTTTTCAAAACAATTTTTTTATAAATTGATATTACCAATGGTTTTTATTATAATCGAATTTCTTTTATTTGTAATAAAAACATATTTATAAAAATAAAAATAAAAATAAAAATAAAAATAGACTAGAATAATAAATAAGTAATTCGTAAGAAATGATTTTATATGTTAAAAAAAAAAATATCTTGAAAGATTATTTTATTCCATTCTGAATCTCATTTTTATTTGTATTAAAAATCTCATTTGTTGTGTTATATTTATAGATTATAATTGTATGACCTATGTTTCATATTACGACAGCTCAATAAATTACGACTCCATGGCCAAGCTGGTTAAGGCGTGCGACTGTTAATCGCAAGATCGAGAGTTCAATCCTCTCTGGGGTCGTACAAAATGTTATATCCTTTTTTTTCTTTCTTTTTTTTTTTTCCTTCATTTTCATTTAAATTAAAAAAAAAAGTCGCATCATCCAAATATAAATAAATAAATAAATAAATAAATAAAAAGAACGCGTTTATTCATCTATTTATTTATGTATATTTTTCCAACTAATTTTAAAGATTGATTTAGTTCTAAGAATAGTTTTTTTTTTTAAGTTTTATTTTTTATACAGGCAAAAAACAAATATTAACTCATTTTATCATAGAAAATACTACGTCATCGCAAACAGAATAAGAAATTCAATAAATATGACTATTTCTAATGGTACTGGCAGAAATGCCAACCAGAAATCAGCTTCAGAGAAATATCTAAAGATTTCTCAGTTAGAACATATTTTAAAAAGACCAGACACGTATATTGGTTCTGTGGAAATGCAAGAAGAAAAAATGTGGGTTTATGATGATGAAAACGAATGCATGATTGAAAGAGAGGTTAAGTTTGTTCCTGGGCTATTTAAGATTTTTGATGAAATTCTAGTAAACGCCGCTGATAACAAAGTTCGTGATCCATTGATGAAAAGAATTGATGTTACTATTGATCCAGAACAAAACACTATATCTGTTAAAAATGACGGACAAGGTATTCCGATTGAAATTCATGATAAGGAAAATATATATATACCTGAATTGATTTTTGGACATCTACTAACATCTTCAAATTATGATGATACTGAAAAAAAAGTTGTTGGTGGTAGAAATGGGTATGGCGCTAAGCTATGTAACATATTTTCTACTGAATTTATTTTAGAAACTGCTGATCCCAAAAACGGGCACAAGTATCTCCAAAAATGGACTGACAATATGGGGGTTTGCGGAAAGCCTAAAATTACTTCGTATTCAGCTAAAAAGCCTTCATACACCAAAGTCACGTTTAAACCCGACTTATCGAGATTTGGTATGGAAGATCTAAACAAAGACATTGTTGGTATTATGAAAAGGCGTGTTTATGACATAAACGGCTCTGTAAGAGATATTAGTGTTTATTTGAATGGCAAATGTTTGAAAATTAGAAATTTTAAAAATTATGTGGAATTATATTTAAAGTCTTTAGAAAAAATGAAGAGGATTGATAATGGCGAAAATACTGAAGAGGCTTTAAAAGTACCAACTATTATCTATGAGCGAATCAATGAGCGTTGGGAAATTGCATTTGCTGTTTCTGATATTTCTTTTCAACAGATTTCGTTTGTAAATTCCATAGCTACAACCTCTGGTGGCACACATGTGAACTATTTAGGGGATCAACTAGTTAAAAAAATTCAGATGAAACTAGCCAAAAACAAAAAAGTCAAACCATTCCAGATTAAAAATAACATTTTCCTTTTCGTTAATTGTTTAATTGAAAATCCCGCTTTTACATCTCAGACTAAAGAGCAGTTAACTACGCGGGTTAAAGATTTTGGTTCTAAATGTGAAATCACCGATGCCTTTGTAGCCAAAGTTATGAATACAGATTTGTCCACTAGGATATTTGATATAGCTGATGAAAATGATGCCAAAGCCATGAAAAAAACAGATGGTACTAAAAAGAATAGGATTACTGAGTATCCCAAGCTACACGATGCGAATAGAGCCGGTACAAAAGAGGGTTACAAATGCACTTTGCTATTAACGGAGGGGGATTCTGCTTTGTCTTTGGCTGTTGCCGGTTTAGCTGTTGTTGGCAGGGATTATTATGGTTGTTATCCACTAAGAGGCAAATTACTAAATGTTAGAGATGCGACGGCAGATCAGGTCAATAGAAACGCAGAAATACAAGCAATTAAAAAAATTATGGGATTGCAACACAGGAAAAAGTATGAAAATGTTTCTTCGCTTAGATATGGTCACTTAATGATTATGACGGATCAAGATTTAGATGGCTCACATATCAAAGGTTTAATTATTAACTTTTTGGAAAGCTCCTTTCCCGGACTATTGGATATTCCGGGCTTTTTAATTGAGTTTATCACGCCTATCATTAAAGTCACAATAACAAAACCGAGAAAACAGACCATTCAATTTTATACTATTCCTGAATATGAAACTTGGAGAGCAGAAGAAGGTACCACTTGTACTTGGAAATACAAGTATTATAAAGGATTGGGTACTTCAACACAACAGGAAATAAGAGAATACTTTTCAAACTTGGATAGACATTTGAAGACTTTCGATGAACTAAAAAATGATGAAAACGAATTAATTGATTTGGCGTTTTCTAAAAAAAGAGCTGATGATCGAAAAGAATGGTTAAGGCAATTTGAACCGGGTACTTACTTGGACCCAACTTTAGAAGTTATTCCCATTAAAGATTTTATCAACAAAGAGCTAATTTTGTTTTCTCTATCGGATAACATCAGATCCATTCCTAACATCATGGATGGTTTAAAACCAGGGCAGAGAAAAGTGATATATGGTTGTTTTAAACGTAACTTGAGACAAGAAATCAAAGTTTCTCAATTGGCAAATTATGTTGCTGGATGCACTGATTACCACCATACCGAAGAATCTTTGGTCCAGACAACTGTTGGACTAGCTCAAGACTTTGTTGGTTCTAATAATATTTATTTACTGCTTCCTAAGGGAGCATTTGGTACTAGAGCCACTGGTGGTAAAGATGCAGCAGCTTCAAGGTATATTTTTACCACGTTGAACAAATTATCCTTTAAGATTTTTCATCCACAAGATGCACCATTATTAAAATATGTTCTAGCAGATGAAAAAAAAATTGAACCTGAATGGTATGCTCCGGTCATTCCAATGATTTTGGTAAATGGCACAGAAGGCATTGGTACCGGTTGGAGCACTAATATTCCACCTTACAATCCTTTAGACATAGTAAAGAATATTAAAAAGTTATTAAATGACGAAGAAATGGATCCTATGGTACCCTGGTTTAGAGGTTGGACTGGTTCGATTCAAAAAATTGATTCATATCGTTATAAACTATACGGAAAAATTGAGCAAGTTGGTGAAAATAAATTGGAAATAACTGAATTACCACCGAAAACTTGGATAACTAACATAAAAGAACATTTATTATTGGGTATTTCTGGTAACGATAAAATTAAACCCTGGATCAAAGACATGGAAGAACAACACGGCGCTACAATTAAATTTGTTATTACCTTAACCACTGAGGAGTTTGAAAAAACGCGTACTATTGGGTTTTATGAAAGATTTAAACTAACCTCTATTTTGAACTTGAGTAATATGGTTGGATTTGATTCGAATGGTAAGATTAGAAAATATGATGATCCAAGAGACATTCTAACCGATTTTTTTTACGTGCGTTTGGAATTATATCAAAGAAGAAAAGATTATTTTGTTGAACATTTACAATGGATTGTTGAGAAGTTAAGTTATCAAGTTAAGTTTATTAAAATGATTATTGACCGAGAGTTAACTGTGAATAATAAACCCAGGAAACAGTTGATGAAGGAGTTGGAAGAATTGGGCTTTCCCAGATTTGATAAGGATGGCCATCCACATTATGATAAGGTCACTGAGAAGATTGAGGAATTGAATTCACAAAATATTCGAAATGAAGGGGAGGAAGAAGAAGAGGAGGAGGAGGAGAATGATGAAGAGGTCGAAAATAATGAAGAAAATTCTACAAATGATGAAGGGGCTTTTATTAATGGACCCCAGGAAAAATATGGTTCCTTTGATTACTTGTTGGGAATGAAATTATGGTCTTTGACAAAGGAGAAATATGAAAAATTGCTGAAGGAAAAAAAAGAAAAGGAGGTGGAATTGGAACATTTGTTGGGACTAACTGCCAAAGATTTATGGAACATAGATTTACATGATTTTGAAGAAGGTTATAAAAAGTTTATTGACTATGATAATGAAGTTAGAAACAGTATAATTCCAAATAAGGCTACTAAAAGCAAAGCTAAGAGAACAAGGAAGAAAGATGATGATGACGATTATGGAGAATCAAAGGCCAAGAAAAGGAAAAAGAAAGGTGCATCGATTAAAAAAGAAGAAGAGAACTTTCAGAGGTTTGTCATTACACCTAATCCAATAGAAAATCCAAAAAAGAAAAAGTTAACAACAATACAATCAAAAGTTAAAAAAGAGTCTAAGGTTGATAATCCAGAAGAAAAGAAACCGGTAACGACGAAACCTGTGGATAGTTTTTTTAAAAAATCCAATGCAGATGAAGATAGTGAATCGAAGCATGAAACAATAAACCTTGACACAGATGAGGATGCATTTTCAAGTAAATTTAAGAAAATTAGTACAATATTTGATGAAGTTAATAATACCAAACCTTCTTTCAATACAGTTGTATCTTTATCGGATAATGAAGAGAAACAGAATGAACAGGAAGTCAGTGATGAAGATGATGATGTGGTTATTAAACCTGTCAAAAGAAGAAAATCAAACAAAAATGAGAGTGAACCAGTTGAGAAAAAAAACGTTACCCCTAAGAGAACTTATGGAAACAGAAGAAAACAGGCTAGCATAAAGGCAGAGTTGGAAGATTTACTAAGCAATGGTAGTGATAATGACAAAAACGGCGAGGAAGAAAAAGAAGAAGAAGAAGTAGTTAATGTTCCAAGAACTAGTAGAACTAGAACGAGTGGCAGAAGAAATAAAGGCAGAGTATCGTATACAATAACAGATGATAACGATAGTTTTACTCTATCAAATGATGATGATGATGATTCTGATGAATCTTTTCATGCATCTGATTAAAAAAAAAAAAGAATTTTTTTTTTGTTTTCTTAATTATATAATTGTTATTTTTTTTTGTATTTGCCTATATTTAAAAATTTTAATTATACTTGCTGTTATGTTTCAGTCGAAAATACAAAACGAGAAATGGAAGGGGTGAATTAGAATTAGCTTGATAAATAAGTTGTTGTTTATTTTTATTTTTATTTTTTTCTTTTTCTTAGAACGGATAGAAAAAAGAAGGGATTTTCATTACCATTAAAAAAACAGCTTTTGAAACAATGTAAACAAAGTCAGGACGGGTTATGATGGGAGTTTTTCTTGGATTGTTGCTGTTGCCGATTATTTTTGCTTTATTATCTTGCATTATATTTTTTAGACTCAGAAAGTTGTGCACACTTTATTAAACGTGACATTGAACGAAAAAGGAATTGAAATAAAAAAAAAAGAAAAAAAGAAAAATTCTTTACATTGTTTGCAAATTTTTATTGGGAACGATAAATAAATAAACAAATAACATTCATATATTTTTTTTTTTTTTTTTCCCTTTTTCGATAATTAACTCAAATTTAACCGAGTAAGTAATTCAACCTAACTTAAACTTTATTTATAACGTTGTTAAAAAGTTCAGTTTAGCATTCCATTCTTAAAATTATTACCTTTTACTTCGTCCATATCTTCCATTTTACATTTTTCGACCAGCTTTTTTTAATCAAGCTAGAGCAAAGGGTAAACCTGATTAAAAAACTAAATAAAAAATAAATCTCTGGAAAAAAAAGAAACAAAAAAAAAAAAAGTAAAGGACGATTAATCATACAAAAAAAAAAAATCATGTCCGCTGTGGAACAAAGAAATCCAACTTCTAAGAATGGTACTGATGCTCTGTTGGCTGATAACAAAGTATTAGCTAATACAAATCACGAAACTGGAGTACCTAATAAGTCCAAAACAACCGACTCAAAAAAGTCTAAAGATAAAACTGCTAATGATGATGATAATGATGATGATGATGATATTATTGATACTAAAAAAGTTACCAGAGAGGTTGGCGAAGCCACTTACGTTGGTTGGAAACAAGTTGGTGGTTGGGAAACAAAAGATACTCTAACTTCAAAAGATGCATTGTACGACATTCATGGGGAAACGATTATCGATAATTACTTGCCTGACAAATTTTATGGGGACTGGTATCATTCAGTAGCCTTTTTCTTTATCGGTGGATTTTTATCATTTTTCTTTGGTTATTTTAAATTTTCGCTAGCTCCTGTGTTTTTTGTTATAGTTCCGACTTGTTTCTTGTATAGGGCGTCAGTTAAGAAATATAGACAGAATATTAAGCAATTGGCTCAAAAAGAATACATTGTTAAAAAGATTGAAGATGACTATGAATCCATGGAATGGTTAAATACATTTTTGGACAAATACTGGGTTCGTATGGAACCAGCCGTTTCTGATATGGTTGTCAAACAAGTTAATCAGTTGTTGGCAGATTTGGATGCAATTCCAGCATTTATCACCGCTATTTGGATTGATCGTTTCACCTTGGGTGTCAAACCACCAAGAATAGAACAGGTTAAAACCTTCCAAAACACTGACAATGATGTTGTTGTTATGGATTGGACTCTGTCTCTTACTCCACATGATAATTCGGATATGACTACCAAACAGTTAAGAAACTACGTTAACCAAAGTGTCTCGCTGAAGTTAAGTGCATTTGGCATCACAATTCCCGTTTCTGTCGCTCAAATTGCCATGAAGGTACAAACAAGATTACGTTTCAAGTTGATGACGCCCTTCCCTCATATTGAAACTGTCAACGTTCAAATATTGGAGGTTCCAGATATTGATTTTGTTGCCAAATTATTTGGTGACTCTATCTTTTCTTGGGAAATTATGGCTATTCCTGGCTTACTGCCCTTTACCAGGGAAATGGTTAGAAAATATGCAGGTCCAATGTTAATGCCTCCGTTTTCTATGCAATTGAATATTCCACAATTAGTATCTGGTAACGCCTTAGCTGCTGGTGTTTTGGAACTAACCGTTAAAAATTGTGTTGATTTGAAACGTGCTACATTAGTTGATATTTCTATCGATCCCTATTTGGAATTTTCCATTAATGGAACTAAAGTTGCTGAAACCAGAACTGTTAAAGATACTTTGAATCCTGTTTGGAATGAAACCCTGTTTTTCATGATCGATTCTTTTACTGATCCATTGACCATTGACATTATCGATAGACGTGTTAGGTTCAAAAACAAAATATTGGGCACTATTTTATTTGATATAAGTTCTTTGCACGGCAATCACGATCAAAAAAACCTTTCTGCCAGATTTTTAAGGAACGCACAACCGGTCGGTACTTTGAACTTTTCTATGCATTTCCATCCAACCATTGAGCCTAAGCAATTGCCAGACGGTACTGTGGAGGAATTGCCTGATTTGAATACTGGTATTTCTAAGTTCATTATTGAAGAAGCCAAACATTTGGTTCATACATCTGAAGAAGCTAAAAATTTGGCTAGTCATGTTGACGTGTATGAGAACGGTAAACTAATCTTTTCTACCAATACTATTAAAGGTGATGCATCTCCCAAATACAATGGTGAGTACAGATTTATTGTTAGCGATCGTCGTAAGACTAGGTTTAAATATATTGTTAAAAATGGTAAAAATGAAGAGATTGGCTCTACTGTTCAAACGTTGAACGATTTGATTGACAGAACTGAAACAGATAAAACTTGGATTCCATTGAAAAACTCTAATCACAGCACTATTCAAATTAAAGCTTTATGGAAGCCTGTTGATTTGGGTATTGGGTCAAATGCTATTGCTTACAATCCACCAATTGGTGTTGTTAGGACTTTTATTAACAAGGCCAAACGTTTACCTAACTTAGAAAAGGTCGGTATGATTGACCCATATGCTAGAATCTTGGTTAATGAAATTCCTAAAGACAGAACTGATGTAAAAGAGCACACCCAAAACCCAATTTGGAATCAAAGTCTTTATGTTTCTGTTACTTCACCAAATCAGAAGATTACTTTGGAATGTATGGATGTTGAAACTGTTGGTTTGGATCGTTCCTTAGGTAGCTTGGACATGAAAATATTTGACTTAATTAACAAGAATTCTGATGATAAATATGTTGAACAAATCGACGATACCGCAAGAGTTGGTAATTTGATTAGGAAAAAAAAGAAGAGCAAAATTTCGGGAAGTATCACCTATTATAATTCATTTTATCCAACCATTCCTATTTTAACTTTAGAAGAAATACAAGAGGTTGATAAATTGAACGCTAAGAAGCAGAAATTAAAGGAAAAATTGTCTATGCTTGATGAAAAGAAATTAAGTGATGCAGACAAGAAAAAAATAGATGAAGAAAAATTTGAGATTAGCGAATTGGAAGATGTTTATGGTTCTAAGATGAAATTGTCCTTGGACGAGTTGTTGGGTTATTCATGCGGTGTTTTGGCTGTTTCTGTTTTAGACGGGGAACTTGGTTTACCGGGTACCTATGTCCAAGCATTTTTTGATGGGAATGGTTATTACAGGTTTGTTTCACCTAGATATAGTACTAGAAATATAAGTAAGGGTTTTACTGGCGATGTTTTTATTAAAGAGTTGGAATGGTCGGTTTGTACATTTAGAGTTACTAAGCACAAGGAAAGTAACAAGGCTGAATCATTTATTTCTGAGGTTGTTATTCCAACTATTGAACTTGTGAGAAATTGCTATAAAAAACCATCTATTTTGAACTTGACTGGACCAAACACATCTAAATTAATGGTCCAAGTTCAATGGTTTCCAGTATTAGCCTCAAAATTACCACAATCTGATTTGATTACCAATAGTGGTGATTTGAAAATTACAGTTAAGAGCGCTAATAATTTGCTGTCAGCGGATAGCAATGGTAAGAGTGATCCATATATTAAATTTTATATGAATGACGAATCAAGTAGTTTTTTCAAGTCCAAGACTGAGAAGAAAACTTTAGACCCAACATGGAATGAAGTTGTTACTGTTCAAGTGAATAACCGTGTCAATGACTACTTGAGAATAATAGTTATGGATTGGGATGTTGGCTCTAAGAATGATTTAATTGGCCAGGCAATTTTGCCCTTGCATAAAATAGATCCAGAGAATCCAACAGATTTAGATATTCCATTAACTGATGAGTATAAGAAAAAGGATGCTGGTGTTGTTCATTTATCCTTTGAATTTTCTCCTAGATACACGTTATCGATTAAAAAGACTGAGAAAAAGGTTGGTGATATTGCTAGCAAAGGTTTAGCTGCCGGTACCAACGTCGTTGGCACAGGTATAGGTGCTGTAGGAAAAATTAAGAAAGGTATTTTTGGTGGTAAGAAGAAATCGGATGATGAAGATGAAGAGGATGAAGGAAATGGGAAAAAAGCATGAGAGAAAAATGAATGTAAAAATAAAATATTTTGTTTTCCTTCGAGAGTGAAAAAAAGGAGAAAGAAAAGAAGGAGAAACGTACAGTTATTTACAATGTATTATTATTATTATTATTATTATTATTATCATTATTATTGTTACTACCGTTGTTGAAGAAGAAGAAGAAAAGGAAAAAGAAAGGAAAGTAATGATGATATTATTTTTTATATTTCTATGTGCATGCTTCTCCCTTCCTTTTTTTTGATTATATATATATTTTAGTTCGCTATATTTTTTTTTTTCTTTTTTCTTTTTTTGTTTTTTTATTTTTAAGTAAAAAAAAAAAAAAAAAAAATAGTATATCTAAATTAACATTTGATATTATGACTTGTGCGTTTCATGTATATATTGCAACTTAGCAAGTTTATATATATATTACCTCCCCCCCTTTCAGAAAGGAAAGCGGAAACCAATTATTTTGTAATTATAAAACTTTTATTTATCACCACTTTCCTTTACAGCATATACAATATATATACCAACCAATGATTGACACCCTTCAACAATATTCTCTTATACACCCAATAGAACTAAGTGCGTATTCAATAATATCAAATAACCTCGATTCATTGAATCAATCAATAGCCGAATTACGTGAATTTCAAGCACTAATGATAGTTAAGCTTAAATCATTAATTGAACTAGAAACGGATAAATTTAGATTATATAAAGCAGAAATACACTATCAACAAGAAATCATTAAAAAGTTAAGCCTATTAGAAAAGAGGTTGGATAAACTAATAAAAAAATATGAAACATTAAAAAGTAACTGACAATATTAGGAATAAGATATAGGATGTAGTAACAATAACCAAGTTCACATGTATCATGCTATTAATGACAACAAACTTTACACAATTTGGACATTATAGAAATATTATCAGTTCCAGTATCACTTTATATATTTTTATGGGAAATATTGGTGATAATGAAAGAGAAAATGTTTTTTTTTTTTTTTTTTTTTTTTTATTTTTTAATTTAATCTTATAGTATTTTTATTTTAGACATGTATTTTGTGTTGAGGATAATAGGAATAAAATTTGTATGATTGAAAAAAAAAACACCATCTTCACCCCCTCCCTTTCTCTCTCTCTCTCTCTTCTGATAAAGATCATTTACCTAATTTAAAAGGATAATGTGAATATTTCATTCTAAATACTCGAATCAAAGCACTGTAAAAAATAAAAATTGCCACCAAGAACAATATAGACATGCCTAAATAAGCTAAAACAGCAGTATGCTCTTTGTTCTTCTTTTCGTAAAATTTGAGTGAAAATGGTACAAATTTAATCAATAACAAAACAGCGACTCCCAAAGTAGAGTAAATAAATGAAACAATTTGGGTTTCAATGGCAAATTGTTCCTGCATACCGTTTTTGAAATACTCAACAGTTTTTTCATTACCGCCAGCGTATGGTGCACCTCTAATTTTATTGAACATATAACCATTGCACATAATAATAATAAAAAGGCATGAAAATATAGCCCACAAGATTTTGGAAAGTAAAACCGATTTAACGAGGTTTCTATATTTCATCAACAAAAGCACAATGCCTGATACTCCCAATATGGTGATAATCCTAGAACCCCAATTGATAGGTTCGTAAATAACAAAATTATTCAATTGAAAGTGATGTGATATTGAATTGATGAAGAGTTGAATACGTTCTTTCCCCTTGTTAACTCCTGGCATATTCAACATGCTGTATTCCGTCAAACTTTCAGGCCCCGCTTTATCCGTTGGTTTATAAACTATAAATATTGGAACATTGGAAACTTGGAAAAATTTAAACAATTCTTGGTTATCTCCATCGATAAAGTCTGATTTAGAGAAAAACAATCCCTTTTTACCATCGTTTATACCATCAGGATGAGCATGAAACCATGATTCAGCAATTACGTCGTACTCTGGATTAATTTCTTCACACACTTTACAACCAACAGCTGGATGTGTAGCTGTCAATAAAAGTATTATGTAGGAGTCTCTTGGGCCTTCTAAGACCCTTTTGAAGTTTTTATCTGTTAATTTGATTATGCCATTTTGACCGTTCCTTTTTGTTTCCTTTAATAACCTGACATTGGACAATCCGTACACTATAGAAGTACAATATAATAAAGTGATGGTGAATAGTTCGAGAACTTTCATAACTAATTTTATTTTATTTATTTGTTTTCAGACTTTTTTTTTTTTTTTTTTTTTTTCCTTTCTTTTGTTTGACAGTATTTTGCTGTTAACGGTGCACACTAGTTGTTTATGTGTAAAGAATCTTTTGAATTGCACAAAAAATTAATTAGTTAATGAAGGGTCGAGATAAAGTATGAAGAGTTTAACTTATAAGGACGTAATTTTGGAAACAATGCACCGAGTTGGAAAATCTGTTGTAACAACAAAAAAAGGTTAAAAAAAAACCAAAAAAGATTAATGTTGTTGTGTTGTTCATAAGCCTGCTACAAATTAAACAAATATTTTGGTCTGTACGAGAAAGAAAGAAAGAAAGAAAGAAAGAAAAAATTAAATAAACAAATTATTCCGAGGTTTGTTTTACACTCTTTGGTAATTCTACAGGCCCTAATGCAGGTTATAATATAAAACTTTTTTGTATAATTTTTTATTTTTGACAAATATTATGCACCTGTACCTTTGGTTGTTTTATTTTATTTATTTTTTTTAAATCATTCTACATTGAGGAAAAATTATTCAATGTTTGCTTTTTTTGTGAATAAAAAAATGTTTTTTTTTTATTTTTTTTCTTTCTTTCTTTTTTTTCCTCTCTTTCCCAACAATCATTAAAAATATATCTATTTAGAACGAAAAGTTCGTATTCATCGTAGTTCCTTTTTTTTTTTTTTTTTTTTTTTTTTTAATTACCGCATTTAGTTCTTTGATCATATTCATCGTTAAGAAAAAAAAAAGAAATTAAAATACATATCAACACACATATCCAAGACACAATGGTCTCTGCCATCATCTCCAAGAAAAGAAAGTTAGTTGCTGACGGTGTTTTTTTCGCCGAATTGAATGAATTTTTCACTAGAGAATTAGCTGAAGAGGGCTACTCCGGTTGTGAAGTTCGTGTTACTCCAACCAAGACTGAAATTATCATCAGAGCCACCAGAATTCAAGAAGTTTTGGGTGAAAATGGTAGAAGAATCAACGAATTAACTTTGTTGGTTGAAAAGAGATTTCAATTCTCTAAGGGTGCCGTTGTCTTGTTTGCCGAAAAGGTTCAAGACAGAGGTTTGAGTGCTATTGCTCAAGCCGAATCCTTGAAATTCAGATTGTTGAACGGTTTAGCTATTAGAAGAGCCGCCTACGGTGTTGTCAGATATGTTATGGAATCTGGTGCCAAAGGTTGTGAAGTTGTCATCTCTGGTAAATTAAGAGCTGCTAGAGCCAAATCTATGAAATTTGCTGACGGTTTCTTGATTCACTCTGGTCAACCTGTCAACGATTTCATTGATACTGCTACCAGACACGTTTTGTTGAGACAAGGTGTTTTGGGTATCAAAGTTAAGATTATGAGAGATCCATCCAAAAACAGACGTGGTCCAAGAGCTTTGCCAGATGCTGTCGATATCGTTGAACCAAAGGAAGAAGAACCAATCGAAGAAGCCACAGTTAAGGATTACAGACCAACTGAGGAAGAAGCTGATGATTCTAAAAATTTAGCTGAAGAAGCTCAACCAGAGGTTCAACAAGAAGCTGTCCAAGCTTAGGTAGCATTGAAAATTATATATCCTTATGTATATTTTTTTTTTTTTTAAGTATTGATTATTTTTAATTAATATATATATATACATATGTTTTTTTTCATTGTTAAAATTTTTGATAACTCACTTTTGTTCTTTGTAATCCTTTTATTTCTTAAAGTGAAGATAGTGGCTAAGGATTATTCGGATGACTTTTTTTGTTCATCTTGGATATGGATGCGGAAATAGTGTAACTTTTAGGGAATTACATTAATAAATACTCAAAATACAATAAGCAATGAGCGGGAGAGGATATGCTTTGAAAAATTTTCAGTAATATAATATTAATATATCCATAATTAAAGATAAGTTACAGAAAAATGTCGCAAAACCTTTGATCATTCTTTTGCCCTCCTTTTTTTTTTTTTTTTTTTTACGACGGGCGGCACAAAAAAAACTTTTTTACTATCAAAAAAGTGGTATTTATACAAGTTGAAGCATAATAAGTAGCTCTATTTAAATTTGACTATCAATTCTTCTACTCTTGGGGAAAGGAAACAGATATATTTATTCATATAAGGGGTCAAAAAGAAAAACGAAAGAAAAAAAATCAATTTGACTCATATAATGCACTTACTTTTTAAAAGACTTTGGATATTTTTCGATTTGGACTTTAATTAAATTAATCTCATGAATCTATTAATAAATTTATACCATCCTATCTTCAGTACTCTCCTCCTCGCTTACAACCCCCACACACCCAAAAAAAAAAACAACACGATCTTACGCAAAAAAAAAAGCATAATAAAAAGCAGGAATTAACCTAATTAAGTAATTGTCTACAAACATATATTTATATAAATTATAAATTAATTATAATAAAAGAATAAAAATTATTTAAAATTAATTATTGAGAAAAACGGCGGTTATGAAAAAAATAAAAAAAAAACAAAAAAAAATTCATTAGAAATTAAACTTTTTTTTGGGTTCAAAAATTGGTACTATTCCTCCAATAAAGAAAATTAAAATATAGCCTGGTATATTTGAAAACAAAAATAAAACTGAAAAAAATTAGAAAAAGAAATTAATCAGGAGGATGAAAATGGGGGGGTATTTTTTTTATTTTCAATGTTCATAACTCATGGGAACAAAGTGGTCAAGTTGCTGTAAGAGTCGAAACCTGCGGTCAAAGCAACAGTCAACAAAACTCTAGCTTGTTCTGGACCCAAGTTACCAGCAGCAACAACATCGGTGCTGTTCTTGAATAAAGCTTGGTCAACATATTCAGCATCTTCAACGGCAACAACAACCTTGGTACCGTTCAAAGAGGTTGGAATAGAAATTTCAGCCAAAGTAGAAACATTTGGAGCAGAAACAACAACACCCTTGTATTGAGCAACAGAAGCGTTCAACAAAGCGGCGAAAGTAGTGTTACTGTAAGAAATAACTGGAACAGTGGCAATGTTTTCAACGGCAGAGGAAATGTTGACAGAGAAAGCGTTGGTGTAGAAAACGGAAGTTCTTGGGTCCAAGATGGAAACCAAAGATGGAGTAGTGTAGAAAACAACCTTTTCAGAGGCAGTAACAACACCAACTGGGCAGTTTGGATAAGAAACAGTGTCGTAAATGTAACCGGAAGCATCGACAATCAAAGCACCACGTTCAGCAGAAGCTTCATCCTTGGCAACTAATAAACCCTTGGTGATGTTTTCGGAAACGATAACAGTCTTGTTTGGATAAGATAAGCCCAAGAAGAAACCAGTAGAGGCCAAGGATTCTTCGGCAACGGTGACGACAACAGAGGAATCGTTCAAACTGAATAAAGCAGCTTCGACGTATTCAGCAACTTCAACGATCTCAACGGTGGTCAAGTTGGTGGAGTTCAAAGAGAATGGTAAAGTTTCAACATCAGTAGCGTTGGTGGAGTTCAAGTGGTTACCATAAGTGTACAAAACACCAGTGTTGTTGGTGGTGTTAACTGGGGTGGAACCGTTAAAGTAGGTAACATCTTCGGCGGTGGTAGAGGTCAATAAATCTCTCTTGTAAAATTCTTCCAAAACGGAAACTGGCAAAGCGGAGGCAACTGTGGATAATAAACCAGCAGACAAAACAGTGGAAAACTTCATTGTATTTTAAAAATAATTTTTGTTTAATTAATTGGTGAATGTAAAACTAGTGGATATATACTTGTTTGGTTTATTCCTGTTTTTTTTTTGTAATTTCTCAAAGCCAAGCAATTTAAATAAAGATAAATGTAGAGAAATAAAATGCTGAACTTAAAGGAGTGGAAAATTGATTGGAATTAAAAAATTTGAAAATGGCTTGGTTTAAATACTCCTTTTTTCTTTTTCCTTTTTTCTTTTTTTTTTTTTTTTTTTATTTCTTTTTTCTTTTTTTCTTTCTTTTTTTTTTTTTTTTTTTTCCAACTTTAATTTTGTTTAACCTTTTTGATAGTTAAAAATCTACATGTACTTTTTTATTTGTGTATTATTTATTTATTTATTTATTTTTATTTATTTTTATTTATTTTTATTTATTTATTTATTTATTTATTTATTTATTCATTTTTATTACGTTGTTTGTTTATTTTGGCTATTTATTACTTTATTTGTTTTATATTATGTACGAGCACATACAATTTGCCGTAGAAGTAGGTTTATATCTCCCTAATTTAATTTATATTACCAAATTTTCAACCAAAATAAAATAAAAAAAAAAAACAACTTTTTTCTCCGTCTTTTTTTCATCCTTTTTTCCTTTTTTTTTCTTTTCTCTTCCCTTTATTTCTTTTGCCCTCACTCGCCTTCCCCCTCCCATTCCCCCCTATATTTTATTTACTATGTGTAAATTATTCGATTGTTGCTTTTAACTATATCTGACTTCCCTTTTTTTTTGTTTTTTAGTGCGCTTTTTTTTTTTTTTTTTTTCCTCTTTCTTTCTTTCTTAGTATTCATTTATGTTAAGTAGATAATATTTCCTTTTTTTTTTTGCATTGTGTACAATGGTTTCTGAAGAAAAACTAAAATGGTGGTACTATCTATCAACTTTTTCTTTTTACATTAGTCCTACAGGGTTTTGTAACGATAAAGTGTGGGTGCTCTATCTAAAAAGTATTAAAAAAAAATCAATCGTAATTTCGGAAAGAAATTCTCCTTCATCCTTTCTCCACTTTTCAGCTTTACATCTTATTTTCACCCTTTTTCTGTCTTTTTCTGCCTAAAAAAAAAAACACTTTGAAAGAGCTAGACAGAAAATAGGCAGATTCAATCTCAATAGGGAAAAAATATGTGAATAGTGCTCACATTTCCTAATTAGGAATATATCGCAATGATAAGAAATAATAACAAACAGAAACGATTTTTGATGAAGTAATATAAAGGAGCACTATCCCCGTATTACATTATGTTGAGAAATTGTATGGCTTTGTTGCCATAACTCTCACTCTTGTGTACTGAATAGGTCATAAACTAGGGCACATATATTTGTGAATTTGTGGAAATTTAAAAGTTAAACAATGTATATATAGTCAATAAAAAATCGCTCGGCAGAAGTCACTTGTACCAAGAAAAAGGGAAAAAAAAATATATATATATATATACATACATTAATGATCCAATGAAGTTAATAGCCAACCAATTATTATTTATTTTACTTTTGTTGTTGTTGTTGTTGTAATAATGGTGATAGCAACTACAAAATTTAACCAAATAAAAAAAAAAAAAAAAAAAAAAAAGTTTATTTTTTCCCTTTTGGTTAGTATCAAAGTTAATCCATTAATTAATACAATAAAAAAAGTATTTAACGATATGTGACCGGGTAAACTGGATTAACTGAAATTTTCTTTCCAATCTACTCACTCATTTTTCTCTATTGTGCATTGTTTGAATTGTTTTATTTTTTTTTTTAGAAGTTGTTATTTCTTATATTTTGTTTTTGTTTACTTTTTTCCTTGTTAATCTATCTTTGTTACGCTCCCGTTTTTAAAACTTTGTTCCCGTCTATTTGGTACTAAAAACATGTATTATTTTATATACTAGTAGCTGCTATCAGCGATATACTGGAATTATTTATCAACTATATTTATATCTCGGCTATTTAGTGTGATATTATTTTAATTTAACTATCAACAGCACTTAGTAAGATGCTACAATTGTGTATCTTTAATTTTTTTTTTTTTTTTGTAAAAATTCCTTAAAGCGGTAATATCAAAAACATGATGAAAGATATATTCGTGATTGCAAAACATTTCCATACAAAATATATGGGAAATATTTATTTAATTTCGGACTTTGGATTTTAACATACCGAGTATATTATTTGTTTACTGAAAATAAATGAAAATATAAAACACAAATAAAAAAAAAAAAAAAAAAAATATATATTTTTTCCTTTTGTGCTTCAAGTTGCGTTGGTGTAAATAGATTTTTGCAAAACTCTCTGTTAAATTTTTTTGATGATAATTAATCCCTTTATTCTTTTTTTGTTTATGGGATACCAACAAACGTATTTCCTAATTAGTACAAGTAATTAATACCATTAGTTATATTGACATGCAATTCGGTGAATTTAAAATACCGCGGGGGAGAGAAACGCCTTGTGTATTCCACGTAAAGGGCTTGTTGGTACCGATGTAGATCTAATTTACCTCATAAGACTTAATTATCGCTTTTTTTTTTTTTTTTCCTTTTTCTTTTACTTAGCACCTCTTTCATTTCACTTTAATTTATTTTGGCTTTAATTTTTTTTATTTTTTTTTTATTTTTTCCTTTTTTTTTTTTTTTTTTTAATATCCTATGCTACCTTGCCACAAACAGTAAATAAGCTTATAGAATTCTACTACACACCGATAATGACTCCTGCTGCAAAGTCAAATAATAATAAAAAGTGCTCTATTTTAATATTGAATGGTCTTTTGTTAAGCACTTCTACTTATGGGCTATACCGTTGTACTCTGGTTCACTTACCAGACACATTAAGAGCAGCGGGCCATAAACAATTTTTAACTAATATCTCTTTATTTTTTACTATATTGTATAATATTTCTAGAATAGGTGGGGTTCTAACTAATCGCTCGGGTAGTCTCGACGGATGTATATCTACAGAAGTGTTGTTACCCATTGTTTTAGTAGTAGAAACCATTGTAACCCTAGTTTATTGGCCACTACGATTATTTTTCATCGGTTTAATCTATCAGAGTAGAACAGTTTCTGATGGGACTCCAGTTATTAAGGTTGCTTTGCCTATTTATGTCGATATGTTTTTGCATCTATTCCCCCTCATTGGTTTGTTAATTGATTATTTCAAATTCAAAAAGGTGAGATTTAATAAATTTAGCGATCTGGGTGCACTATTGTCTTGTTTGGTATTGGCTACTTCCTACAAATTATGGCTAAATTATTTAATCACAGACTTAACTACTCAGAAATTCCCTTACCCATTTTTGGATGTTAGGGAACCCATAAAAAGTATTATTATGTATACGTTAAGTCTTGTTGGTTTTGGGTTTTATAAATTATATAAATCACTACATCCGGGTGTCGCTACTGGTGCTGGAAAGAACAAGGATAATTAAATTACATTTTAAGCTTTTCTTCTTCTTCTTTCTCCCCTAAAACTATGATGTATCAACTTATTTTTTTAAACATTATCTGACTATTCAGAAAAAAAATATATTTTCTTCTTCCCCTCCCTTTTTTATGTGTGAATTAAAATTCTATTCGTCTACATAAATATATTTATTTGTACTGTTTTTACCTTAACGTACAAGCTTCAATAGATTTTATCAAGGGTTGCTTTTTAAGGGAATAAGTTAGCAAGGATTATACACCTAAGATGGTGATCATAAGGGAGTTTTTTTTTTTTTTTTTTTTCCCCTTCTTTCTTCTTTCTCTCCCTTATTTCTTTTCCTCTCTTATAGCAGTTTTACTCATGTGAAGTGTGGGATGCAAATATCTTTGATATATATCAGAGTTTTGCGCGGGTTTGTTTTTTTAACTGGAAATCAAAAAAAAAAAAAAATAACGTGGTAAAATGAACCTCGGACAAAATAGAAAAAAAATATTCTCTCCTTTTTTTTTAATTCTTTTTTTTTTTTGTTTGTTAAAGAATTATAGAAATTGTGTTTTTGAAAAATAATCATAACTTTCCTAAATGCTAATAATTATCACTAAAGTACAAACAAAAAAAAATAAATTAAAATACATAAGCAGAAAACTAAGGTCAATATAAATAGCATTTTAGGCACATAAAATTAAATTAAAATGGACTGTTCTTTTCCAACGATTCAATTAAATTTGCTTCAGGAATGATATTATCAAAAAGTTTAAGCTTTAATAATAATTTGGCATGTTCAGAAGATAAGTTATCTCTTCGATCCGAATATATACTACCTAATTGAGAAAAAGTTCTTTCGGAAGCAACTGAGGAGGTAGGAAGGGATTTTAAAAGGTGGAAGATTGCTTTAAATATAGGATCTTTAACTTCTTGTATACACTCATCATATATTCTGAAGTTTGAAATTAAGGTTGAAATACACATCTCACTATGCCCAATAATACCATCTTTTTCATATTTTCTTATTTGTTCAATATAATATTTTTTAAAACAGGAATTATGTTTTCTTTTAAACTCTTTTTTAATAACAAATAAACCTTCTTTTATATCTTTTCTAAGAATACTCAAAAAACTCTTTTCACTAGGTTCATCTGGTGTTGTAAAAAAGTTACCATCTTTAATAATATCAGCCAAACATTTTGTATGCTGAGGATGAGTATACTTTACATTTGCTGTATCCAAATCATTATTAGACAACTTTAAGTGCTCTTTCATTGAATCCAGATGCGTTTTTAATTTAGCTAAAAGTTGTTCGTCTGAAAAAGTGGATGATTTATAGGCATTATTGACAGATTCAGTATGAGAAACATTATTATCATCAGAGGAGAAATTATCTGAATCATTAGCTGCATTATCAGCAATAACATTAAAAGGAGCATTATCTTCAGTATCAAAAGTTGGAGCATCATTAGCAGCAGAAACCTTACCGGAAGCATTGGCTGCGTTATCAGCAGTAACATTACAAGAGGCATTAGCTTCGTTATCCGCAGAAATGATACCAGAAGCATTGGCTACGTTATCAGCGGTAACATTACCAAAAGCATTAGCATCATTATCAGCAGAAATGTTAGCAGAAGCATTGGCTGAATTATCAGCGGTAACATTACCGGAAGCATTGGCTGCGTTATCAGCAGTAACATTACAAGAGGCATTAGCGCCATTATCAGCAGAAACGTTAGCAGAAGCATTAGCTTTGTTATCAGCACAAACCTTAGCAGAGGCATCAGCTGCATTATTGGCAGAACCGTTATCAAAAATATTAACCAAATTACCAGAAGCATTAGATACATTATAATCAGTGGAATTAAAAACATTTGTGTTACCATCACTAGTAACAGCATCAGAATTTAGATGTGTATCTTTATAAAAATTACTGGAAGTTTGGTGAAAACCACTAAAGTTATCAGGAAGAAACTTTTCTACAATTACAGCCAACACCAAATCTATAATTTGTTCTGAATGAATTCCATCTGTATGAGAGTCTATATTAACCAAGTAATGAGGACTTAAACAAGTGCCTAATAAACAAAGCTTGCTCTCCATATAGTATGAAAAGTATTTATTAAAAATTGGGATCGAGTCGGTCAATTCTTTGCAAAGTTCATCATCATGAGAAAAACAGTTGAAAATAAATAATTTGAGAATATGCAAGGAATAAAGAATGTCCCCATGAAAAGCATAGTTATCACTAAAGTATTTTGTCAAAAAATCTATAACTTTCATGTGATCAGCAAACATCTCAATAAAATCAAATCAAATTGTTTCTCCGTCAAAATAAAATCTTTTGAACCATATTCACTTGTGAACAAATCTGATTGAAATACGGGTTTTAATTCAATAAATCTTTTTAGTTGCTCATAATAACTTCCCCATCGAGTTTTACATGCAAATTTTATGGTCAACTCCTTATTCAAAATTTTTTTTCGAAAATTCTGTGATTGTATTCCTATTACGGGCAAATGAGTTGTTTAATGAATAAACTTTTTTAATTGCCCGTCTCAAACCTTTAAAATCAAACACTGAATTTTCTAAGCCCTCATCAGTTACTGACGATTCTATCGTATTTTCAATCAAACACGAAACCAAATCATCAGATATTTCTTTATATTTTGTATAATTATCTTCGCCGTTGTCAATAACTGCATCTTGAGATGTGTGTGATGCCGTTGCACTGTATTCTGTTAATCTTGTTCGAATATAATCTTCACTGATACTATCCTTTCCAATCACCTGTTGGGCACAAATATCATTTACGTCAACCAATTGATTTCAAATATCAGCATCTTCCTTGTCAATTGTTATATTTTTGCGGATTGTATCAAATATAATACCTGAAATATGTGGAAAACAACGAACTTGTTCTATACGAATACCACAAAAGTTCCCACCACAATTTTTTTGAAATAAATCAATATACATATTATTAACCTCATTCAATGTTGACCAAATAAACTTATAATTGGACAAGCCAATTGTATTTTTAAAATCTTCTTTTTCCTGAAGCTCATGCTCTACATTCTGGAAATATCTGTTTATATTATCATTATTCACAGTGTTAGATGTCAATTTGTAAACAGGGCAATTATGACACACTATTTGGTTAAATATATCATCTCTAATAAATAAACGTTTATAATTTGACTCAGAATTTTTTAACTTTGGTAATAAATAGTTGAAATTGGGGTGATCTAGATCTTCTCTTTTAATACCATGAATGGTAGTCATATGTGCCTTAAGATTGCTACTTGCATAAGGACTATATTTACGTTTAGTGGCTTGTGCTGGAAACATATTAACACAATGCATACAAAAAATTGAATCATCTTGATTCTCATTTCCAGAGGTAGCAGTGGATAAGTTGAGAGTTTTATAGACATGTTTGTAAATGGTTGACTCTAGCTTTGACCTTTTAATACCTGTTTCGTTGGATTTATGGAATATAAAATTGTCACATGCAACTAATTTTAGTTTTGAACTATTATATTCAAAGACTTTTGTCGCAGGATATTGCTTTGTCGTAGGCCCTATAGAGTTAAGGTCAATTTTGTAAGGTAAACCATTAGCCATTTTTAACTTTATTCGTTAAACATATCAGTTAAACCTTTATAACATATATGTGTGTATTGATGACGTTGTTGAATTACAAAATAGAATAAAATAAAAGCCCTTGTTATACAGCACTGTTACCCGGTTACAAATTGTGACGATACTATCTGAATTTTGTTTTCTTTATTTTTGTTTCATAAAACTTGTATGAAAATATTTTGTCATAGATAAATAACAATTTTTGCCTTTCATTGTATTATTATAAAAAGAGTAATTCTTAGAGCTATTTCTTTTATTTCAGGTTTCCTATGTATTAATTATTTGAATTTTCTGTATCAATTATTAGAAAGAAAATCCTAAAAAAAACAACATCAATTTATTTTAATCGCCTACAGGTTATAAGCAGGTATCTTTGACTATTTTTGTTTACTATAAAGTTACCATATTTGTGTTTACTGTGGTGCGTAGATCAAACCAAACTTAAGGTCGTTGCTGGGCGCCTGATACTGATATATACTATATTTCTTAATATTATAATTGATGTATTGGGAATCAGCTGATTCTACATTTTTTTTATTATTATTATATATATCTTTTGTTTTGCTCTTTAGATAGCAGATTTTGTAGATTTTATCCTTACCTTAGTAATCATACATACCGGATGTTATTATTTAATTTTTATAACAGCTGAACCTTAACTTAGTAAAAGTTGAAATCCCTATTTTTATTTTTAAACCACTTTAATCACTACGAATAGTATTAGAAAAAAAGAAACGTAAAGTTTATAAATATATTTAAATAACGCTTAAACTAAATTTACAATGCATTTTTCGTAGTTAAATAATCAAATCTAGAATAAGTATACCCAATAAATGGCAAGTCCTGCTGTCTACTCTTCTTCGTCATCACACCCTCATAACCGGCTTGTTGCTGTGGCTGTTGCTGTTGTTGCAACATCCTTTCTTTCTCTTTAGCTAACGCCATCGCAGGACTATCTGGAATATTTTCCAATTCATCAGTTGGGAAAAACCTAGTATCGGTAATACTACTTAGTTTAGGTATATATGGCGCTTCAACTTGACGTATGGTATTCCAATCAACACCTCTAAAAAATGGATGTGTTTTGATTTCATTCGCTCCCCCGTTTGTACCCATTCTGTGATCAGCATGTGTTAATAATCTTCTAATCAAATCTTCAGCCTCGTAACTAATATGGATATCATCTGGAAACTGTAAAGTCTGTTCGAAATTCATGATCTTCTTATATGTTTCCTGAGGAGTTTCACTACAAAATGGTGGCCAGCCAATTAAACATTCATACATAATCGCACCCAACGACCACCAGTCACATTCTTGCCCGTAGCCTTGATAAAGAAAAATTTCCGGTGCAATATAATCAGGGGTACCAACTGTTGAGTACGCCATTAACCTTCTAGATTTCCTCCACGTTTGCATTTGTTGTCTATTGGTCATTGTTAGATGAATGGCATCCACAACCATTGTATTTCTATGACTAGCAGTATTGGCACTTGGGGGTTTAGATAATGTATTATTGCTGTTACCGTTGCTCCCATCAGTGGCTGTTTGTTGTAGTAATTTTTTGTAATACGTAGAATCGTGTGTCTTGTGAAAGCCAGTAGACAACCCAAAATCACTTAGTTTAATATGGCCTCTAATGTCAATCAAAATGTTGTCCGGCTTAATATCTCTATGGATAAAACCTAGCTTGTGAATAGCCTCAATTGCCAAAATACATTCGGCTATATAAAATCTCGTAACATCCTCAGTAAAGATCTGCCACCTAATTAACATAGTCATCAAATCACCACCAGGCAAAAATTCCATAATTAAATACAAGTATTGACTATCTTGGAAAGAATAATACAAAGAAACAACCCATGGAGAATCTGCACCAGCCAAGACATCTCTTTCGGCCTTAACATGAGCTAGTTGGTCTTTTTTGTACATTTCAGACTTCAATAGCGTCTTCATAGCATATATTTTCCCAGTATCCTTTTTTTGTACTAGCCGGACCTCACCAAACGCACCTTTACCAATAACTTTGACCGTTTTAAAATCATCTAGTGATAATCTCGTCCTTCTCAATCTTAAAAATTGAGATTCTTTACGACCTAAATTGCCCAATTCACGTTGTTTCCTTTCATCACTCCAATCTTGGTGATGATATTGTAAATTAGTTTCTAATTCAACTCGTCTTTGGTTTCTTTCAATTGCATAATTAACCGAGGTTTGATAGAAGTTCTCAATACGCAATTTAACTGCAGCTGCTTTGTCTTGTGTGGATTTGCTCAATAAATCAGGTCTCCTCTCAAAATACATATAGTTATTATTAGTACCATTATTTGTAGGTGTGGTTTCTCTGGTATTTGCCGCAGAGGCAACCAACGAAGAATGGGTATTGCTGCTACCATCATTAAGTGGAAAAACACCGGTTCCCATAGGATTCCCGTTGTTATTTTTTATTTGTTTATTGTTTGTGGTGCTGGTATCTACTTGTTGATGAGGGGTGTAGTTATTAAAATTACCATTATAAGCGTTTTGTTTTTGTTTTTGATCAAATTGGACAGTAGGACTGGAAGGGTCATTAGAATTGCCTGTATTGTTAACGTTAGAGTTGCTATGATTATTATGCATATAGAGAGAGTTCCCGGAAGGTGGCGGTGCTATATTTCCTTGTTGTTGTTGTTGTTGTTGTTGTTGTTGTTGTTGTTGTTGTTGTTGTTGTTGTTGTTGTTGTTGATAGTGTGGAATAGATGTATTATTGGGATACCCTTGCATATATTGATTATCTTGGTAACACATTTGTTGTTGGTGATTATCGTTAGTGGATGTTGTAACATTGTTACTAGTATTGTTATAATTGTATTGACTATATGGATATTGAGTATTGTTACCAGTATTAGTGCCATACATTTGTTGTTGTTGATTATTATTATTATTATTATTATTATTATTATAATATTGATGTTGATTAATGTTACTATTCTTACTGTTCATTCCAAACATCTTTGAATATATATATTTCTGACTGCTAAAATTAATTATACTAATGATATGTCCCTTTTCACTTTTTTTATTTTTTTTATTTTTTTCTTTAAATTTAACTCTTTATGTCAACAACAATAAACGAAAGAGAAAAAAAACCTAGGCAATATTTTTTTTTTTTTATTAAAAGTTTCTTTTTTTTTTCAAAACAAAAAAAATAAAAAAAGAAAATTTCGACAAATCATGGCCGGGTTAAGTTGAAATTATTATCTTTGTAGTTTTCTTTCATAAATTATTAGAAAAGATCTCATACAATTTTTTAATAAAGGCCACATAATCTTTTTATACATTCACAAGTGGTGATTTCATTAATAACATAGAGGTATGATTAAAAGTTTGTAAGGAATAGAAACATGTGGAAAACATATTTGAATTTATCTTGACACAAAAATTCAAATAAAGTTATTATATTTTGTTAGCTCTCTTCATGAATCAAGTTTGATTCTTCCCATTAGGAATTAGCTATGTAATCATGTTTTGGAACAATATCATGCATAAATTTCAAGTTATCTTCTTTCCTTATTAAATTTATGAGAAGTTGAATTACAAAACACCAGGTGAAACAAAGAACTCATTCAATTGCAAAAGTAATAACAATTCCATGAATGCTTTAGTGCCCGAAAATTGCCATTGCTAGGTCCCTAAAAGCAACCTTCAAGTTTTAAACAATATTCCTTGCTTATTAAAAAAAAAAAAAAAAATTTAATACACAATGGTTCTCGATCCGAATTTTTAAATTTAGTAAATTCACTTCACTTCTCAAGTATTATACTATATTAAGTTAAAAAATAATAATTATATATATAAACATATATATATATATACATATGTATTATATTATATTTATACTATAATCAAAAAGGATGAAAAAACAAACACAGGCAAAAAATTGAAAATAATAATTATCAATCCCTTTAAAATTGTAAAGCTTGACCCTTTTGTTTCTTTTCACCACCCAATTCAAAGTGCTTACATCTCTTCAAAGACAATTGAGTCTTGGCCTTACAAGCAACACATTCCAATCTTAAAACAACCTTCTTGGTAGTCTTAGCTTTCTTGTGGAAAACTGGTTTAGTTTGACCACCGAAACCACTTTGTTTACGATCATAACGTCTCTTACCTTGAGCAAACAAGGAAGCCTTACCAGCCTTGTACTGGGTAACCTTGTGTTGGGTGTGTTTACGACAGTTCTTACCCTTACAGTAAGTCTTTCTGGTCTTTGGAACGTTAACTGTTCAAAAATAATTACATATGTTATACCACACTTTATTTTTTTTTCCCTCTTCCTTTTTCATGTTGCATATAATCAAAAGCAAGTTTAAAAAGATAATATTCAAAAAAAAAAATAAAAAGTTGAAGTAAAGTTAAATTAGAAATCATCTGTTAGTAAAATAAAATTAAACGATATAATCTTGGTGAATCGAAAATAAATAAAACATTGATACAACCTATTTTAAAAAAATGCTCAAAGGAAAACAGCAAATAAACTTTTCTACAGCAACAATATCCTACAGTGCGACAGATATAGCAAAGTAACATCTTATACTGCAAATTGCAACACCAAAAAAAAAACAATAGTCTTCCTAAACCAAGTTTATCTTCTTAATGCGAACATTTTTAAATGTATGAAGGTGTATCACTTCTCTAACAGCCTGCTATCTCAATAGCGGGATAATGTCAACCAACGAGTATTAGTACTGATAAACAGAACAAATTAATTTCATTTGCATAGAGTACTTAATTCTACTGGGTAAAAAATATCTCAAGATTTGAGAAACGGTTCAGAAACCTAACATTTCACTAAAAAGCGAAAAGATATGGGACGTGTCTTTTTTAAATACTCTTTAATCGTAATGTTGTTCAGTGGTCCAACTAAATGTGTTGTTTTATTACTATGTCTTTGCAGTATATCATTTTTTTTTCTAATATGTGCTAAAAATATTAGTGTATTCAGAAACACCCAACTATTGTAATCAAATACCCATTATTGCAGGTTTACGTCGCGCTCAACATTATCTTTCTAACGATTCAATTCCAACAAAAATTCTTGTGTTTATAAACATACCCATTGTGCCTTGTCTTTTTTAAACTTGTTTGTTAGTAGTTTTCTTTTTTTTTAAGAAAAGAATGGATGCCTGTAGAAAAGTATATATATTTCAAAAGAATTACTAAATTAAAATGATCGGAAAAGTAATTTAACAAGTTTGTAAGTTACAAGAGTGAAAAGGTTTAAACGCTATGTCAAGTAGCAACACTAACTAAAGAAAATGACAACTTTCACGAATTCTCATATGGGAAGAGAATGTATAACCAAACATTTGAGGGAAAAAAGAAGAAAAATAAAATAAGAGAATAAAAAAAAAAAAATTTAAAAATTTAAAAAAAAAAAAAAAAAAAAAAAATTCTTTCAAAAATAGTTGGAAGGCTTGCTAATATTTAGAGAGCCTTGAAGAAGTTTTTTTTGACCATCATGTTGATAGCAAACATTTATCAGAACATAAATATATTATTTGTATCAAGAAGTAAATGCCAAAGAAAAGCCTAAATTATCAGACAACGTATAAACGTATTTTATGTATTTGTGTTAGATTTTAATCATAATTGTATAATCTTGGATGTTTTTTTCTTGCCTAATATATTTTTGTGAGAAAAACTTTTAAAAAAAAAAATAATTTCTTCTAAAAATGTAAAATGTACAGATGGTATAAGATGTCATAATTAAAATTTTTTGCTTTTTTTATAAAAAGCTATTTTATTGATTTTGTAGACCTAAATCAGGGTATATCTGGCACAACACAAAAATAAATAAAATACAAAATGACTGTATTCTCTTAGCCATTCTATTTTCTTTTCTTGTCTTTTTTTTTTTTTTTTTTTTTTTTTATTCAAAGACAATGTCATTTCAAAACTAATCATAGCATATAAAAACTGGCGGAATAAAATACTAATTATACTTAAATACTGTACGCTGCAATCCTTAATTAAAACTTGAATATATTAAAATAAAAAAAAAAAAAAAAAAAAAGAAATTTAACAACAAAGACCAAGACAAAAAGTCATCACTTATATATATATATATGAAGTTTAATAACTTTTATCGTTTATGTTCTAAAACACCCATTCTGTTATGTACTTTGATAAGATCAACAGATTATCTTACAGGACACAATATTACGTACAAAAATAAGGACACTTTTACTGATGAGCCTCTAAAAAATCCATTAAAATTAAACATTTTACCAACATGTTACAGTAGGTCTATATTTGTTGCAAATACAATAATATTTCAGATAGGTAATGCAATTATAAATATCGGCACACTATTTATTTTATCAATCATATTATACAGTATTAGACAAAAATTCACAGCTATTGGAAGAGATGAGTATATGTATCTATTTCAACTAATTATTTGTTTTATTTTGCTAAGCCTAATAGCTGATTGCGGCGTTGCCCCACCAAATTCTATATCATATTCCTATATTGTAGCAATCCAAGTTGCATTTGCTGGTGCTTCATGTTGGGCACTAACCGTCAGTGGTTTGTTAAATTTTAGATTTTGGGAAGATGGTACTCGTAAAAGTATGTTTATAATCAGAGGCATATCATTTATAGGGTTTAGTTTGAACTTGTTTGCGTGTCTAGCAATTTCATTGAAATGGTTTACAGATAGTAGTAGTAATAATAATAATAGTGTTGGCGATGGCAACCATAACAACGAGCATGCCATTATATTAATGACTGTAATATTTGTATCAAATGCTCTCTGTATACTGATTTTTATAGCCTCTCAATTTTTGGCTTCTATATTTGTGTCAAAAAATTATTGGGGATTTGGTGTTGTTTGTATAAATGTATTGTTTTTTGTTACAGGGCTAATAGTTACCTTTGGAATTAGTGATATAGTATGTGAAAAGACAAAACATTATTTGGATGGTTTGTTTTTTGGAAGTTTATTTAACTTATTTTCATATATGATGATTTATAAAGTTTGGGACATTAATACTTCGAAAGATTTGGAATTTAATGTATATCTCAATAATGAAGACGAAACCATATATAATGAATATAAATTAGGTATTAAGTAGGTAAATGAGTGTTAAGGGTACTTTTTATACCTCTCCATATTCCATAATAACGTGAATTATAACAATATATATATGTTATTGGGACTTTTTAACAAATTACAAATCTTTTAATTGTTCGTCATTAAAAATATCCTTCATTGTTACTTTTTCCGAGACAATCTTTGATAATTCTTCATTTGTTACATAAAATATTTCATTGTCTACACGATTCTGATCAAAAGGATATAAACATTGTTGATTTGGACATATTACCAAACTTTGGTTTTGATTGATTAAACAATTGACCAGGTCCGATTTACAGTTTGGACATTTTGTAGTATTCTCAGCTAAAGTTGTCATTTATTCTTTTTTCGTTCTGTTTAACACACACACACACACACACATATATATATATATATATTTGTTATTTTTTTTTTTTTTTTTGATTAAAATAATATAAAATTTAAAATATTAACTTTTCCTATATAGATCGACCTTTTTTGGTTAATTTTTTTTTCTTATTTTTTTTTTAGTTAATTTTTTTTTTTTTTTTCTTTTCTTTTTCTTTTTTTTTTTTTTTTTTTTTCTTTTTCTTTTTCTTTCCTTTTGTTTTAGGTTGCTCACCTATTCCTCCTGCCCCCCCCTAACAACTTTTCATTTGCCTTAAAAAACTAAAACATCTAATTTGTAAAACTGTATAATAACAAATAAAATAAAAAAAAAAAAGACATATATTAAAGCAATGGGGCGATTACTTAGTCCTGAAACTTGTGCAAAATTACAAGCAAATCCAAAAAACATCCGTAATATTTGTATTTTGGCCCATGTAGATCATGGGAAAACCTCGTTATCTGATTCATTACTAGCTTCAAATGGGATTATTTCTACTAAATTGGCAGGGAAAGTACGGTATTTAGATTCTAGACCGGACGAGCAATCACGAGGCATTACAATGGAATCTTCTGCAATATCTTTATATTTCCGTGTTTTAAAAAAATTGAACAACAAAGAGGAGGAGGAGGAGGGAGATACCAATGTTCAAGTCAATGAGCATTTAATCAATCTAATTGACTCACCAGGTCATATTGATTTTAGCAGTGAAGTTAGCGCAGCAAGCCGTTTATGCGATGGTGCTGTAGTTTTGGTTGACGTTGTCGAAGGGGTTTGTTCGCAAACAGTTATTGTTTTAAGACAGTGTTGGACGGAAAAGTTGAAGCCTATTTTAGTTTTAAATAAAATCGATCGTTTAATCACCGAATTGAAACTGTCACCGGAAGAAACGTATTTCCATTTAACCAAAGTTATTGAACAAGTTAATTCTGTTATAGGTTCCTTTTTTGCTGGGGATTTAGCCCTGGATGATTTATCTTGGAGAGAACAGATAGAGGCAGGTAATATTGATACTCAATTTGTCGAGAAAGATGATTCTGACTTATATTTCCATCCGGAAAAAAATAATGTTATTTTTGCCAGTGCTATTGATGGTTGGGGGTTCAATATTGATCAAATTGCAAAATTTTACGAAAAAAAGTTGGGAATGAATAGAAATAAATTGAATCAGGTTTTGTGGGGTGACTATTATTTGGATTCAAAGACCAAAAAAATTATAGAAAAGAAAGCCCTAAAGGGTAAAAATTTGAAACCCTTGTTTGTATCTTTTATTTTGGATAATATCTGGAAAGTGTATGGGTGTGTCTTAGGTGATGCCACTGAGCAAGGTGACCATCAGTTAGATATAGCTGGCATTGAAAAAATTACAAAAGTTTTGGATGTAAAATTAACACCACGCGATTTAAGGAGCAAAGACCATAAGGCGTTGTTGAAAACCATAATGGGTCAATGGTTACCCGTAAGCACTGCAGTTTTATTAACCTGTATTGAGAAAGTTCCCTCTCCTGTCGATTCACAAGCTGAAAAGATTGAGTCTATTTTAAGTGTTACACCAAACGCTGATTTAATTGACGTGGATTTAAAAAGTGCCATGGAAAGATGTGATTGTAAAGGCCCTGTTTCAGCATATGTCTCTAAAATGCTATCTATTCCAAGGGAAGAATTACCTATTAAAAACGAAGTTAATGAGGCTCCAACTAACCAACTGGCACAGCTTGCTAGGACTGCAAGATTAGAGGCTTTGAAGGTAGCTAAAGCGGCAGAAAGAGCTGAAATTCTTGCAAAGCTGAACGCACAAAATGAAGATGGAAAAAAAAAAACACAAAACAGGAAAAATGAGAAAAATAAAGACGTACAAGAATCGTATGACGATGGTGATGCACTTTATTCCAGAGCCAAAGATACTGTCACAACACCCAATATTGATGGGATGGAAAGGCTTAAGAAAAAATCCAAAGTGATTAATGTGAATGATACTAGTAACATCACAAATACTGATGAATTCAAGATTGTTTCTGCTCCAGCGCCTGAATTTCATCTAGACTTTGAATATGAGAAAGATTCTAATGAGTATGGTTCCGACGATAATGAAGACAGTTATGTGGATGACACTACTGGATTAGATGTGAATAATTATGTTCCGCCCCCTATTGATCCCAACGATCCCTTAAGTTCTCTATTTGAATATGAAGAGGAGGAACCAATGGACTACCAAGCAGAAGAGGAAGAAAGTTTAGAAGAGGTATCAAATGAAGTTTTGGTTGGATTTGCAAGGATTTATAGTGGCACACTAAAAATTGGTCAAGAAATATCCATATTGGAACCAAAGTATGATCCTTCAACACCTGATAAACATATTAAAAGTGCAGTTATTACTGATTTGTATTTGTTTATGGGAAAAGACTTAATTTCTTTAAACGAAGTTCCAGCAGGTAATATTGTAGGCATAGCAGGACTAGATCATAAAATTTTAAAAAATGGTACATTGATCGAGCCTGGTATCAAGGGTGTCAATTTGGCAGGGAGTACCTTTCACTCTCGACCAATTGTTCGTGTTGCTTTGGAATCAGCAGACCCTACTCAGATGAATAAATTGGTTAGAGGATTAGAATTATTAAACCAAGCGGATCCATGTGTGGAAACGTATGTTGAAGATAATGGCGAACATATTTTGTGCACCGCCGGTGAATTACACTTGGAAAGGTGTTTAAATGATTTAGAAGAGAGATTTGCAGGCATTGAGATCACAAGAAGTGACCCAGTCATTCCATACATGGAAACATATATTTCGACGACTGATATGAATCCTCCCCGTAACTCAGAAGCTGGAAGAGGTTTTGTTCAGTTTAACTTGGGCGAATATAAATTAACGTTACATACTATGCCATTGGCTAGAGAGCTCACTCAGTTTCTCATAAATAATCAAGAATCCATCAAACAAATGAATAAACATAAAAAGATTGATATTAAATTTAAAGAGAATATAAGCAAATTATTGCCAAAACCATTAAATGTTTCAAACATAACCTCATTTGGTGGTAAAAGATGTGGGCCAAATATCCTTTTTTCTTCGAATAATGTTTTAAGAAATTACTTTGAGTTTGTTTCTAAAGACAAATTTGCCTATGCGGATTCAATAATCAATGGGTTTCAATTAGCGTGCAATGAAGGACCTTTGTGTAAAGAAGAAGTCCAAGGAATGGCAATAATTGTAGATGATGTTTATAAGATGACCGAAGAAGAGATTGCTGCATTATGTGTTCCAAATTATCAAATAGTAGTTCCAAATTTGAGTGGTCGGTTTATGACTTGCACAAGAGATGCTATCCACGAATCATTTTTAGACTGGTCACCAAGAATAATGTTGGCTATTTACTCATGTGCTATCCAAGCACCTGTGGAAGTTTTAGGGAAAGTTTACGCTGTTGTTCAAAAAAGACATGGCAGAATTGTTTCAGAAGAAATGAAAGAGGGTACTCCATTTTTCGAAATTATCGCACGTATACCCGTTGTTGAAGCTTTTGGGTTCAGTGATGATATTCGGAAAAGAACATCAGGTGCAGCACAACCTCAATTGGTATTTTCAGGATTTGAGTCGATTGATTTGGATCCATTTTGGGTTCCAACCACGGAAGAGGAATTGGAAAAACTAGGTGAGTTTGCCGATAAGGAAAATATAGCTAGAAAGCACATGAATGCAATTAGGAAAAGAAAGGGGTTATTTGTTGATGAAAAAGTTGTCAAAAACGCTGAAAAACAAAGAACCTTAAAAAAGGACTGATAACTGTTATAAGCTTTATCTTATATATTGTGTGTATAAAAACGGTTAAATCTTTGTGTATGATATAAGTCAATTTGCATTGTTATGGAATGATATTTTAAATGTTTTTTTTTTTTTTTTTTTTTTTAATAAGTCGGGTAAGCCTTTTTTTTTTTTTTTTTTAAGTACTGTTTATTATCCATGCTTTAGAAAAGTCGATTTTAAGTTAAAAAAATTTTTTCTAAGCTTTTTCATTGTTGATAATTATCCTAGTTCTTATTTTGTTTTTTATTTTTGGAATAACTCGAGAACTGTCATAGCTAGAATTATGATACAAAACAGCGGGAGAGGTAACTCATAATAAATCAGAAGAGTAAATCATTTATTCAATATTTATATACATACTTAGGATAATTCCAACCGAATTTGTAAGGTCTCACCAATACAAAATATTTTCTCCTTTTCTTTTTTTCTTCTTTTTCTTTTTCTTTTTTTTTTTTAAAAAAAAATTCTTTAGATAAATGACTAAAAAAGCATCTATTGAAATAGTGTCTAAAGATGGGCCTATTGATTTTAATTTAATGGTTACAGAGGGGCTAAAAGCATTAGCAAAGACATTTGATGATCCAGAGTTTTGGAATACAAAACTGCGAAATTCAAATGCTATTGGTGGCTCTACACATTATTTAGATGGAATACCGTGCAACGAAAATGAGGAACAAGAAGAAAATCGCTGGAATAACAAGAGACAACAGAACAGCTCTAATGATTTGTTAATTGTTGACAATGAAAATAATAATGCTGATTGTAGTAAAATCCAACATTATAGTAATAATGACGTTATTATGGACAAGGATAGTGATTCTGAAGACAATGAAACAATGGACTTGGATAATTTAGGTAATTACCATATCCATGAACCAACAAAGCCTAATAAATCCTATGGTAATTCCTTTGAAATAAGGTTTACCACAAGTGGTGCTAATAATAATAAAAGAGACCTGATAGAGAAAGATGAATGCGATATTATGATCACACAAGATATTCTAAGAGAGAATGATGGAATGGAAGTTTTGGATGAAAAAGAGATGAATACATTGAATGCTGCAATCGAAGATAAAATTAACGGATTGTTTGAAACAACTTTAGATAATAACATCGATGTTGTTTGTGATAAAAACGATGCAGCTGCGAGTCGTTTAAGGAATAAGAAAAAGAAAAAAAAAAAAAAAAAAAAAAAAAAGGCAAAGAATAAAAATAAAGAATGCGATACAGAAGACAAATTATATGGCGACATTAATCAGCAGGACCACTTTAATGTGGAACATGATCGTAGAGAATGTTGTCCTGATGAATTTGAACATCATACGGCCACTAAAAGTAAATGTAATAACAATTTGTTCAAAATGCTTCCAGAAGAATTAATAAAAAACCATAATGCTAGAAAAGAACCTAACTTTAGTTACTTAGCATATCTGGAAAAGCCATTATGCGTTTTTTGTGAATATTACTTGGTATTTGGTGAATTCCCTATTAATACTATTAAATGGTTTAATAAAAAAACAAAGGGATGCACTTGTCATACTTTTGGACACCACGTTGAGTGAGCAAGAGTTTTAGTTGGAGGCAGAATTATTCTACTTGTATAGTAGTACGTTGTTTAGGGTCTAAAATTATTTTTGTTGTAAATATATATGGAAAGGATATACACTCTTTTTTAATTTTTTTTTTTAATAATTAAATGTTATGGTTGTGTATTTATTTATAAAGTGAGACTTATTTGTTTATATTTTTTAAAAAAAAAAGAAAACTTTGTTTATGATATTTGTTTACTAATGCTGGGTCTGTTTGTTTGTTTGTGTAAACAATTTCGTTTCGCGTAGCACACACGTCAGGACCAGCAGAAACTGTTTTCATCTAAACGTTTTTTTCTTTCGGCAATGGGCTTCATGGTGTTGTTGAGTCAGTGTCAGCAAAAAAAAAAAAAAAATAATAATATAAACACAACCTTTTTGTTGACACTTACAGAGCTCTGACCAGCAAAATAACATGCCAATAATATAAATACCTATTTTTATACAATAATATATCCAAATAAATAAAAGTAACACTAGGTAAAATATAAACAAATATCAATATACGTAATGAGGTGAAAAAAGGAAAAAAAAAAAAAAATGTAAACAATAATATCCTTTAAAATAATTAACTCAATAAAATTATTACATGTTTACAACCTCATAAACAAAATGGAAAGACCTTAGTTTTAGCTAATATACTTATCAATATAGGTCAGAAAAATAAGTAAAGTAAAATATTGTGGGTTTTTACTATAAACAACTATTTACAAAAAAAAAAAAAAAAAAAAAAAAGGAGTGCTGGCTTGTATATAGTTGTAAATAAAATGTAAATCCAAAGTGTAAACAAACCATTGGTAGTGTTAAGATTATATTGTTGAAAACAACTTACTTGTATAATTATCTAACAAATTAAATAAATGATAAAAATAAAAATTGGCTGGAAAAGTATATAAAGGAAGTGTTTCGCTGGGTTTTCCTTTAATTTTCATTTTCACTTTTTACTTTTGTCTTTTTAATATTTCTTTTATTACAATTGCTGGACTTTCTAAATCTTGTTTTTTTTTTTTGTCTAGGATAATGTTATTTCAAAATCGATAATCTAAAGTTTAAAATACAAAAAGACCACCAGAACTAATAAGAAAAACTTCGAGACATATTTCAAGTAACTGTAATTATAAGGAATATTAATACAAAAAAAATTTAACAAGCTCCAGCTTTAACCTAGTCATTCACTCATTAATTCAACTTTAATACAATATATATATAAACACACACATATATATATATATTCAAATAAATATCAACCAACATACTTTCTTTAATTTAATCTATCACAATTCAAACTTTTCCTTTCATTTATTTTTGATTTATTTTCAATTGATTTTTTAACTTTACTTTCATTCAGAGCCACTATTACTTTATTTATCTAAAAAAAAAAAAAAAAATGATTCAAATTATTATTTATTATCTATTCAGTTTTATTTTATTCAGCAACAATGTTTCTGCTGCGTCACAGAAATTACATAAAAGAGATAACGAAAAGTACTTCACATCGAATGGAGTAGTTTATCAACAAGAGGTTGTAACAAGCTACATTCCACCAGAAACACATTATTACACTTCCTATTACACCTATGTTACCACCATTTACAGCACATACACAACGGCTAATAAAAAAACTGTCCAAACGGTAATTTTTGAAACTACGTCTCCAACTACAATATCCAGCGTTTTGACAAGTAGCACCTCAAGTGCAACCACAACTAGTTCCATTTCAAGTTCTTCCATTTCTACAACTCTTTTATCAAGTTCTATAACAGCTTCTAGTTATTCAGATTCTATTTCCGCATCCTTTAGTTCAAATTCTTTCTCCAGTTCGACACCTGTGTCAACTAGTTCTACCACGCTAGCTTCCAGCTCTACTACTCTAGCTTCCAGCTCTACTACTCTAGCTTCCAGCTCTACTACTCTAGCTTCCAGCTCTACTACTCTAGCTTCCAGCTCTACCACGCTAGCTTCCAGCTCTACTTCTTCATCTGACTCTGCTCCTTCATCCAGCTCTACTATAATATCCTCCAACTATGTACCTTTATCCTCCAGCTCTATTGATCAAAGTTCTAGTTCTTCTATGTTATCTTCTAGTTCTAATGTTTCCCCATCAAGTTCCAGCACCAATTCTGAAGCATCTTCATATACAGTCGTTACTATTAATAGCAGTAGCAATGGTTCTTCATATGTTTCTATTCCCACCAAAACCTTGACACCGTCATCTTCTAACAAGAATTCTAATATAGTCTCATCGACCAGCATTGTAAATCCTGATAGCACTTTCAGTTCTAGTCAAATTACAGCCTCTGCAAGTTTAATATCTGATGATGACAATACTGTTGGATTTTTAACTGTGGATACTCCATTTCTAATCACAACAACACAATCTAACGGTGAATGCGAGGTTTATTTTTACGAAGCTGTTTATTATAATAGTGCTGGAGATGCTTATACGACTTATTATGAAGAATATACCGGTGCTGGTGTTCCAACTATCGATACTTCTTCTACTATAACAAGTACAACCACAAGTTATGTTACTGTTACTTTGAATTCATAAATTCTTGTTTTTTATTTTTATGTGATTCAATTCATTTTATATTTTGTGAAATTTGTAATTTAGCTTGTGGTTCAGTATTTCGATAGACTTTTTCCCCCTCCATTCCTTTTACCACGCTCTCCTTCCCAAAAAAATTCTGCCTTTTTTCCACTTTTATTTTTATTTTTTTTTTGTCTTCTCTTTTAATATGTATTTTTTTTTTTTTTTTTTAATTGCTTCCATAGCACAATACCCAGGTTTATATAAGTTTGTTTTAAACAATAAGTGTGTATGTTTTTATCAATAATATACAAGATTTTCAAAAAAAAAAAAAAAAAAAAAAAAACTCGTTAAAAAGATACTTATAAGCCCAAAGACAAACTTAAATTAGAACAATAAAGGGCCCGAACCCATTGACATAAACATAGCATTATCTCTGCCATGTCTCCTGGTTTCCTTCCTTGATTCAAATTCAAATATTACTAAGCACATACAACAAACAACCTCCGTATTTTTAGACAATTCCGATGTCCCAGCATCGCTGTTACGGATATTAGTATCCTGCTCTGGTTCTCCTACTAATAGTATACCTTCTTTCATTATTCTTTTAGGTCTTAATATAGTGGCATTGGTATCACTAAAGGACGCCCATGTTCCTACTCTGGCATTCCCTTCTTGATTCACTATAGCCAACTTAAAATTTAATGATCCGAAAACACTTGCAAAACCAGAAGTACCGTACCATCTTAAATATAAATTTGGTTTATAAGAGATTTTTACATCAGTGTATCTATGAAGTAGTTTGTTTATCAAAGTTGCCGTATATAAATGGCCAGTGTTAGGATCTGGTCTATGGAAATGCAACGTACGTGAGATCGAATGACCGCTTTTATTAGTACTGGAATCCTGCGAAACCGAACAGTACTCAATCCTAAAAAGATAAAGGTTTAATTCAGCATTAAATCCAACTAGTTCATGCTTAGTTTCGCTTGTTTCATGTAGTTTTTCCTCAGATGTAATATATTTATATATTTTCATAATATAAGGAGACTTAGACCATATACCCTTCAAAATACTTATCGAAACACATTGGAAAATGGGACATCCTACCAATTCTTTAGTTAAAGGGTCAATTTCAAATAATTCTAAATTCCTTTTGTTATTTTTATATTTTTGTAATGATGCTTCACTTGTAAAACAGAAAAGTCCTTGTTTCATTAATAATGTTACAAATGGAAGCGCTCTGATTTTTATTGGCTGAGAAGATGATGGTACGTTAGGTACTATTGTTGGTGTTTCTGATAAAGTTCTATATAGTTCGGGTCTATCATTATCAGCAAGAGGTTGTTGTTGTACAATCGAATCGTTTTCGTTTACTAACGTAGCATCACTGTATCTTCTAGGTCTACCCATTTATTGATATAATATTATTCTAATTATGATAAAAGGTAAGGTGCTTTTGGATTTGTATTTGCTCTTTATAAAAAAAAAAAAGGGAAAATGATATTTTCTTGATAAGATTTAATATTGATGTTAAAAGAGAAAGAAAAAAAAAGATAAAGTTATTGCTAATGTGTAAAAAGTCCACGAAGTTCTTTTATAGAATATGTAAATATTATTAGACTCAGAGAAACATGCACAAATATTCGCGTATTTTATCTTACACCAAAAAAAAATAATAATTTAAAAAATGTACTAACATTTTTCGTTTCTTTTTGCTGTTGTTGTTTATATTTTTATATGTATACATTTTTTTTTTCTTTTTTCTTCTGTTGTTATTTTTCTATTTATTTTGACAGATTTCAATCAACCATATTCATTCAGGTTATATATCTAGGCAAAAATACATATAAGCATTACTATGACTGATATAAATAACGGTACAGATAATAACAATGGGTTTACAGATAGAATGTCTCAAATTGAAAAAGATATCAATCAAATGAATGAGATGCTACAAGAAAATCTAAATATTAACCAACAATTAAATACCGACATAGAAAACCTAGATAAAGAACTAAAAGAAGAAGAAAAGAGGGAAGAAATAAAGTATCTAAAGTTAAAACCTGCTGAATCGAATGTTGTTTCTGCCGCCAGCAATCATGAAAATGAATTGAGACAATTTTTGGAAGATTATAATAAGGAATATAGCAGTGAAGACACTAATAAAAATGCAACGAGCACCACTACATCGCAAAGAATTGGTGATTATAAAAATGTCAAAAAAATCGATGCAAGTAAAGTACCATTCATAAAGAAAAAATCACCTTTCCGTGTTATATCTGTGAACAGTACAAGCAGAAATTCTTCTTCTACTCGAACTTCTAGCGTTAATTCCAACTCTTCAATTGAAACTAATGCCTCCTCTATTCATGAAGAAGAACAGCGATCATTTGAAAAAAATAAAAGAAAGTCAAGTAATGACTTGCAAGAGTTATACGACCAATTAAACGTTAAGGTACATAAAGTTGAAAAAGAAATTAGATATTTAAAAAAAGTAGTAAAAGAGAGGAATTTAACTGTAGAAGATGCAAGTAAATTAAACGAAGGTATCGAGAAATTAGAAGGATACTTAGATAAAAAGATTAAACAAAGATATGAAGTTGGCCTTCAATTAACTAGAGGACTAAGAAATCGTGTTATCAGTGATAACAATGGATTTTTTGTGGGCAAGTCATAGTAGCATAAACAAAATTGAGGTGAATGTAGTTACATCGTATCGTAGCAGCTTTCAAGGAACTTAAATTATTTGTAATATTTATATAGCTGTGATTGTCGTTGTTTTCTTACCTAGAGATATGATTATTGGTAATCTTTTTTTTATCTTTTACATTGTCACAGTGCATAGTTTTTGTTGTTGTTTATTTTATTACAGAGTTAATTAATATCACTTTATACTAAAAGACTTTTTTTTATTTTTTTTTTTTTTTTTTTTTTTTCTTTTCTTTTTTAAAGTCGTGAAAATTGTATATAAAAATTTTATTAAAATCATTTTTCTTTTTTTTTTTTTTTTAATCCAGTAACACACACAACATTGCTTTCATTTTTATAATAAAAGTTTATTGGCATATCTCCCTCATCCCCAGTAAACAATCATACAGTATAAACGCAAACATGTCCAGAGAAGGTTTCCAGATTCCAACAAACTTAGATGCTGCTGCTACTGGTAGTGCTCAAACTAGACAAGCCACTTTAAAATATATTTGTGCTGAATGTTCCAGTAAGTTATCATTAAGCAAAACAGATCCAGTTCGTTGTAAAGATTGCGGTCATAGAATTCTATTAAAGGCTAGAACAAAGAGAATGGTGCAATTTGAGGCTCGTTAATGGAAAACAGGGAGATATAAAAAAATATTGTGTTATGACTATACCTTTTTCTTTTTTTTTTTTTTTTTTTTTTTTCCCAAATATACTCAAATCATTAATGGTGGAGGTTGTATCATACCTCTTATAAAATATTTAAAGAAAGAAAAATGCAATATATGGAAGAATAAGCATCACTAAAAGGAAGACATTTCACTTATTGTTGTTGTATTGTATAATGCCTGTATACTTATTATTTAAGAACATTTTGAATCAAAAAGCTAAAATTACTAAGAAGGTGCATTTAAGTGTTAAAAAATCAAGTGTCCTTCTTGGTGATATTATTAATGTTAATCTTGATTTTGTATACAGTGCATTTTTTAAAAGATAATCTTGATTTAGAATGCGTATTTTGATTATCCGAAGAAGAAAAAAAAAAAAAAAAAAAATTAAAAAGTGCGTGATAAAAGATAAAGCCATTTTTATTTTTTATTTTTTGTTGGCTATTCAGTATTACTCAAACTTAATTTATATTATACTTACTTCTTTCTCCCCCCCTCTTTTTATTCGATTTAATATCTTTAGCCTTAGCTGATCTTAATCGTCATTTGAAACCATCGACACCGAAATATATATATATATATATATATCCACAAAAAATGAGTTCTAATACTACACACAATACTATATTAAATAATATTCAGTCCGTTAATTACCAATTTAAGAGTATTCCCTTGGTTTACAAAAAAGCACGCTGTACAAATGAATATAAAATTGTTTTGTACGATTTGGACGGTAATCTAGTCAATCAGGATCTATTTGTTTCTTCGTTTGAAAAATTAACAGGATTGATATATAATGGTGCCGAAGAGATGAATAAAGATAATAGAGCTAAGTATAGACGTAAAACTGAACTCAAATTGAACAAAAATAAAACCAAGGAAGGTTATGATCATGATCTATTATTACGGACTACAACAATGAAAACTTTAAAAGTTGACAAGCGGTACATACAAAAACATTTAAAAGATATAGAGGTTAAAAAAAATAAAGCTAGTGAAGTATTTTACAATTTTATAACCAAAGATGAAAATAACAACACGGTATTATTGGAAATAGTAAGTGATGATGAAGATAGAGACGATGCAGCCAAAAGTGGAAATACAGATTTAGATTTTGAATATAACGATACGAAATTACCCAAGAGGTTTGAAGGAGAAATTTCAATATCTTATGATCAATCAGACCCTAGAGATAGAGAGCTAATGGATCTTATATCGAAATGAATTAGGGGATATATAGAGATAGTTTGCTTGTGTATTATTATTATTTTTTTTTTTTTTTTTTTTGGATATGTTGCCCCGTCGGTTTGCATGTGCGAAGTGGCAATATTTTCTTTCCTCGGACTTTGGACATGCGAGAAGAAAAAAAGAAAAAAAAGATAAAAAAAATAAAAAAAATAAAAAAAATAAAAAAAATAAAAAAAATAAAAAAAAAATAAAAACCTCTCCACATCTGTTCGGAGATAACATTCGGATATAGAAAGTAATAAAATAAAAAAAAAAAAAAAAAAAAAAGAATACGTACATATTATTATTATTATTATTATTTTTTCTCTTTTATGCTTGTTTATCTTTTTTAATCTATCATTCCTCTCCCAACTTTGAATTATTTAAATCTCTTCATAATCATTATCTCTATAAATCTATTTTTATTATTAACTAAAGAATAATTGGTGATTAACTATATCAATAATTGGAACCTATATACACGTTCTCACTATTAGCTGTGTAACATAAGCTATATCACTACAAAGAAATAGGGGAAGAAGAGTTATTCAATCCAATTCATTTATTGGTCAAGAAAGGGAAAACACATCAAAAATATAAAAAAAGAAGAAAATAAAGAAGAAGAGGAAAAAAAAAAAAAAAAAAAAAAAATTAAAAAAAAAAAAAAACTTAAAAAAAAAAACTTAAAAAAAAAAAACTTGAAAAAAAACATTTGAGAAAGTTGAATAACAATGTCTACGTTTGATTTAGAACCCAATCCGTTTGAACAAAGTTTTGCTTCTAAACCTAGTGTCATATCCATAGTCAATAAACCATCCGCCGATGATGTTACTACTACTGTTACCACTAATAATCCCAGCAATAGTAAAAATGCCGGTATAACTGTTGCTGATTCCACCTCAAATTATAACGAGAAAAAAAACAATTATAACAATAAAGTTGCCATTACTTCGTCATCAGCGAATACTTCATCGGCTTTAGAGGCTACAAATTCCCTGATTAACACTGGTAGCACAGTTAATAACATCGAAAACCAGGATTTAGGACCTGCTTCAAGTGCACCATTGGTTTCAAACTCGCCTAACCCCATTAGTGTCTCGACAACAAATGCTAGTTCTAATACTAACATTTTAGCACCAGTGATAGATTCCACTAATAATACTAACGTAAGTAATCAGAATGATGTATCTGATATTCTGTTGCACGGAGCATCAGTAATAACTAATAATACAACAAACAACAATAATAGTAGACCGATTATAAATTCTCCATCTTTATTAACGCCTGGTGGGAGTAGAAAACTGCCATTGCCTATATCAAATAACAGTCCAGGTATGGGATCAGCGGTAGCGTCGGGAATATTGAACCCATCATCGTCCACTTTAACACCCTCTACCTTTTTCTTTAGCCTGACACAAGGTAAAAATATATTAACCCCAAACATAGAGAGTAGCATTAGAACAGGATTGACACCGGCTATTTTATATGGTGCATCAAACACTGCTACTACCAATAACAATGCTCATAATAACACAATGACTTCATCACTAACCAAAGTTTTTCCAACTACGCAGGAAGTCTTAACAAAACAACAAATTTTATTTGAAAATAACTCGAGTACTAACAACGGTATTAATGCTACTGGCAATATACCAATTATGTCTGGTATCATGAATACGGCCAATCCCAATAAAAACAATACAAATACCGATAATCGTACTGGTATTGAAAGTATATTAGGTCTACCTATAGCTACTTCATCGCATACAGGACTAACCCCTCAATTAAATAATACTATAAAAAATGTGGCAACAAAGGCCACGGCGGCAGCAATTAGTACAGTTAATGCATCAAGTAATAAGGTAGCAGAAATGAAACTAGAAGTGCCCAAAAATAAGAGAAAGAGAAGCCGTGCTAGTAGCACCAGTTCGATTACGCAACAAAAAGTTAATGGCACTGTTAATAAAAATAAGAAATCAAAGAAATCGGAAAATTATGATTTAAATATCAATAAAAATGTTACTGTTGAATCAAAGGTAAAGAAAGAATCAAAGGATAATATAGAAGTGCCAGATGAAAAGGAAAAAAAAAGAAGAGAGTTTTTGGAAAGGAACAGGTTAGCTGCCTCTAAATTCAGAAGAAGGAAAAAAGAATATATTAAAAAAATAGAAAGACATTTAGACTTTTATAAAAATGAGTATAATGATATAACCGAGAATTTTATGAAGCATTTGATAACTGTACCACATTCTGCTGGTTGTAATGCCGCTTCAGAAAACACGGCGTCTACTGCTTCTTTAATAGATTTGTTAAAGAATGCTGTTATAAGTAAAGATACTCAGTACAGTTTAGGGATAATACAAGAAATTGAAGCTGCATTTATGAAGACTGGGTATTATCAAAGAGCAGGTGTTGACCCCACAGTTTTAGAAAAGGAAGATGAAGATTATTATGACGAAGAAGAGCAAAGAGATAAAAAAATATAAGAACAAAATAAATGAATTGAAGAAATGGTTATATAATCTATCTAGTATCACCATTATAAAGTGTGGGTAAGTAATTATGAGTATAACGATTGGTTATATTTAGCTATCTCTGCATATGATTCAGTATTAATTTTATACATTACATATTTATTTATTTATTTTATTTTTTTTCACTTTTTCGTCTTTAACTTTAAAAAACGAAAAAGTGAAAAAACGAAAAAGTGAAAAAAAAAAAAAAAAAAAAAAAAAATTCCCAACCATGGCCGGGTATCTTGATCGGAAAATTTGAGCTTGTTGACAAAATTGGTGTGTGTTTGACTTGCGACTACAAAAAACGGTCGGATCTAAGAAACTTGTCATTTTATATAAACAAGTAAAAGTGAAAATCACTTATCAGTACCTTTTACTTTCGTTCTTGTAGCTGAAATAGAAACAAGAACTCATCCCAAAAATCTAAATAAACATGCCCCCATCCTTTGATTATTTATTAAAAGCTCGCAAAGTTATATGTATTGGCCGTAATTATGCCGCTCATATCAAAGAGTTAAACAACGCAACTCCAAAACAACCTTTTTTCTTTTTAAAACCTACAAGCAGTATCATTACGCCACCAGCCAGTACCCCATCAATTCCAAGTAATACTCTAAATTTTCCAAGGTATCCAATTACTGAAGATAATAAACTATCCACCTTCTACAGTTTCCATGGGTTGGATAGCAAAACAGGTGCCAACCCGAGCCCAATTTATATTCCTCAAGGTGTCACTGTTCATCATGAAGTGGAATTAGCATTGGTTGTTGATGACTATTTGAGCAATATTCCTGAAAATGTTAATATTCCAATCCATGATGTTATTAGTGGTGTTTCTTTGGCCTTAGATTTAACAGCACGCAACGTTCAAAATGAAGCCAAAGCTAAAGGGTTGCCTTGGTCAATTGGTAAAGGGTTTGATACTTTTTTACCAATTAGTGAATTTATTTCAAAGGATAAATTATCAAATACTGTTGATTTTCAAAAATCTTTTGACTTGAAATGTTCTGTTAATGGTCAATTAAGACAAAATGGAAATACAGGATTAATGTTAAACAGTATGAGTAAAATTTTACAACATATTTCCATTATGATTAGTTTGGAACCGGGTGATATTGTTTTGACTGGTACGCCAGCCGGTGTTGGTGAACTTAACCCGAATGATACAATTAACGCAGAATTGTATCAGGATGGTAAACTGCTAACATCCATGGAATATGATTGTGTTCAAAAACCGGGTCCATATGTTTACAAAGAAACTTAAGGTTATATGTACTGTATATATATATATATATATATATACGTTTACACCTATATATAAATAGTTTTTCTGTTCACATCGTTTTCCGAGTGCGAAAATTGTCTGACCAAAACGCCAGCTCTTTTAAAAACTTTAAAACTCTCCTGATCCATACTATAACTTTGAGAAAATACAACTTCCTTAATCCCTGCCTGTACAATTTTGACAGTGCAAGTTAAACAGGGACACGTATCACAATACAGTGTGGCATTTTCACCAATTCTGTCCCTACCGCTTTCCAACAGTGCATTTTCTTCTGCATGTAAACATAAACAAGTATGTAAGCCCCCAGACTCGCCATTATTACATCTTGGACAACCACCATCATGACAATTGGTTAAATTTCTTGGTGTTCCATTGTACCCAGTAGCAATAACTCTACAATCACGCACAATACAACAGCCAACTCTCCTTTTCATACAGTTAGATCTTGACGCAGCCAAATTCGCCAACTTCATAAAATAGGAATCCCAAGAGGGTCTAAAGGGACTATTTTTATTCTTGACATTGGTGAATACTTCTAATTTAAATAATTTGTCCTTAATAAGATCTACAAGCCCAGTCGAGCTACCTTCGGTTATAAAGAATTTCAGATTAGCATGGTCCCACAATTTTTGGTATTTGAACAAAAACTCGTCAGATTTTTTCACGAAATTAAAAATTGAAATGTTGTTATCCTCCTTGCATATTTCATCATAATTACATATTTTCTTGGATAAAGATGTGTCAACATGAATATGAAAGAAGAATGGTCTTTTTTGTAATAGTTGCAAATCCGATAAAGTAAAAATATCATCAATAATAAAATTTTCCTTAAATCTAGCAGTAGCATAATCTAATAATTCATTCACGTCAAAAAAAGTTTTGCTTGGAAATGGTGAAGAAAAACTATGTTTTGCTAAGCTACCATTATGATTTACTAGATCTCCCTCGTTTTTATCAATTGCATTGGAATGGTTACTCTTTTCATTTTCGTTATTTAATTTCTTAATTGGAAAAGAGTAATTGATTTTATAATTTTGTCTGTGTGTTATGCAACCATATTGTAGGATTTTAAAATCATATTCAGGTGCGGATAATAAGGCTTGAACAACGTTTTCTCTTCCGCCAAGAAAGGTTTCTGAACACCAAATTAACATTATTTATCTTTTTATTATTAAAGATGGGTTAAAAGTATGTATATTTTACAGTATGATTTTTTCCTTTCAAAGAATTTTAAAATTTTTTAACCCAATTTGAGATTTGGAAATAGTTTTTGTTTGGTTGGATAAAATTGGTTAAAAACGATGCATCCATGGCGCACTGGAATTGCGAGGGTAGATATAACCAAAAAAAAAGAAAAAAAAAAAGAAAAATAACAAATGATACAATAAAGATTAATTTATTTATTGGAATTGAAACATTAAAAACACATTCTTTCTTTTCCCCCTTTCTTATTTAGTTCACATTTCAAATAACTTTCAAAGAAATCTACAGGTATAAAATTTGGTTTCCAGAATTCTGTTAGCTTGAGATTCAACGCTAATAAATAAAAACAATGCTTCTAATCCGATGAAATTAACACCGAGTGAGAAAAAGAAAAAATTTTTTTTTTTCACAAGCAAACATTTTTTTTTTTTATTTACTTATTAAAAGGAATGAGAGACAAAAATTAACACATGTAATGGTCAAGTACCCTTCAAAGTAAATCAAATAATATAGGGAAATTCCTAAAATCGTATATATATTTAAACACCCAACTTTAAAACTATAAAATACACTTTTGCTAATTTATTTCCGATTCTGATATTTATTATTTGCCATATCCATTTACTCATTGTGTTTTTTTGTTATTACTATATAATTGAAGCAATGATATCTGTTAATAATACTTTTTTTTTGAACCCAATTAAGGTTACTCGATCAAGTATATGTATCAGGAATAAAACATCAACTATTCATACATCATTAATGAGTAATAAATATTATTCTCCAATTTCCACTCTAATACAATCCAAGTCCGCAAGATTTAAAAATTCTTCGATTCACAGTTATTATAGAAAATTCTCTACAAGTTCAAGAACACTATCCCCATTACTCGAGAAATATAATTTTGTTGAATTTTACAATAGTAAGAATGTTTATTCTTCTATTACCTACAGATATTTTCACCGTGATCCCATTACTAATAACAACAACAACAACCCTGGTATGCTGTTAACTAACAAAAGTAAGAAAGCAATACTTAAGTGGATAATCATTATAGTGCTTTCCTTATTTGTGGCCTCTATTATATTACCGGAAAACAATAAAGATATTGATGAGGATGATCTTCATGATGGTGATAAAAAATTACAATACCGTCATAGAATTAGAATCGTTGCCAATGATTGGATGTTTTTCCTATATTCCACTTTACCATTAAATGCTGCTTCAAGATTATGGGGTCAGGTTAATTCTTTGACTTTGCCCGAGTGGTTTAGACCAATAGGTTTCAAACTTTATTCCTATGTCTTTGGCGCTAATTTAAATGAAATGCAAGATCCTGATTTAACACATTACACCAACCTGAGTGAGTTTTTCTATAGAAATATTAAGCCAGAAACTAGGCCCATTGCTGTAGAAAGTACTATTGTGTGTCCCAGTGATGGAAAAATCTTGCAGCTAGGTGAAATCGACCCGGTCAATGGAGAAATTGAACAAGTGAAAGGCTTAAATTATTCTTTACAAGAATTTTTGGGCACGCATTCACACCCATTCATGAACAAATTGGTTGTGGAGTACGATTCACATGACAAAGATGATGAGAAAATATTTAGTTTTAAATTTGAAGAAGAGGGCGATAAATCTATATCAAGTTCAAAAGACAACAACTTAAGCAAGCCTTCAAGCCCTGCTAAAAACTTAAAAGTGTTGAAAGAATTAATTTCTAACGACGTTTTTCCCGGTTCCCCTCAGTTTACAGAAGATATAAGCAATAAGCAGCAGAATAAATTAATGTTTGCTGTTATATATCTAGCTCCAGGCGACTACCATCACTACCATTCCCCTGTTGATTGGGTTATTAAATTACGTAGGCATTTCCCAGGTGAATTATTCTCAGTGGCTCCCTATTTCCAACACAATTTCCCCAACTTATTTGTTTTAAATGAGAGGGTGGCTTTATTAGGACAATGGAAATATGGGTTTTTCAGCATGACTCCAGTCGGTGCCACTAATGTTGGTTCTATTAAATTGAATTTTGATAGGGATTTGGTGACAAATGATAAGCAGCATATACACAATCAATTAAACACCTGTTACGAAGCCAACTACAAAAGTAGTTCTAAATTATTAAATGGTGTTCCAATGTTAAAGGGTGAAGAAATGGGTGGTTTTATGTTGGGTAGTACTGTTGTTCTATGTTTTGAAGTTCCAAACTCTTTTAAATACAATGTCAAAGTGGGGGATATAGTGAAAGTGGGCCAATCTTTAGGAGATATTTAATCATTTAATTAATATGTTTAATTTTATCTATGTAGCATATAATTAGCTAAAAATATGAAAATAAAAATAAAAATAAAAATAAAAATAAAAATAAAAATAAAAATAAAAATAAAAATAAAAATAAAAATAAAAATAAAAATAAAAAAAATAAAAGCAGAACAAACTCCATAATTATACAATATTCAGCTATAATATATAAATACACTTATAAATCATGTCTTGTTTTCCATAAATCTAGCTGATAATTTGAATCTTCAAAAATGGAAATCATATCTAAATTTATGTCGTCACCTACGTGGGCCAAATCAGTTCTGGAAGCCAATTTTTTATATCTCTTATCTACCTCTTTCTTCAGTGCTTTTCTAACTGCTTCTTCGGATCTCACTCCCTTGGAAAATTCCATTTGCAAAGGCCTTTCATTATCTAAATTCAATTGTTTCATTAATCTGTCAGTGATAGATGTCCTGCAATTACAGTTTTTAAAAGTGGCATTTAAATTGCTGTACACCTCAGCTGTTTTTCTTTTCGTATACAAAGCTATGTTTTTCAAGTTGGGATCTTTTTCTCCCTCTTCTTCATTATCATTCTCAATATTTTCCTTTTTATAAATCGAAACCGGTCTATCGCAACCTAAAAGTACACCATTTTTGTATTCTTGTTGTTGGTTATAATATCCAGAAGTAAAATCAATAACTTTGGGTTTCAAATATAAAACCAAATTTCTTTCTTGTGATCTCAACAAATGGAAATGGGATTTTAAGTTCACCAACAATGGATAGTATTCCGATGAAATAACTCTAATTTCTTCAATTAAAGATAAACTTGGTAACAAACAAGGTGTTTCCAAAATCATACAGTTTTTCTCTGGTGTATCTAATGTTAATTTTATTGAAACATCACTAATAACTTCGTTAGTTATAGCATTTTTAGCAATTAAACAACGTGGTTCAGCAGCCAAAGACCAAAAATGTTTTGTTTCTTGAAGTTCAAAGGGGAATTGGGATGAACATGGCATTAATGCTATTAACAAATAAGCCAAAGAGTTTATATTTGAAATGTTTAGTGAATATTGTCCACATCCCAAAAATAAAAATCCAATAGCCATACTTGAAGACATATATTTGCTATAATGCATCGCACAAAATCGTAAATTATTAACATCTTGATCTTCATCTAATGAATTTTTAACACTGTCCTCCATGTCTTCAGTACTATCAGTGTACTGCATATTCTCCTTTTGCAAATCTATATAATCTAAAATTGATTGAATTTCTTCAGTATTGCTTGGACCATCATAAGACAAAAGAGAATCTAGCATAATATCTTCATAACCACCTATTGATTCATGAATATATTTAATTCTCTTGAAAACATCAAGATTTCCAGAGCCGCAGAATACTAAAGACAAAGAAAGTAACAATATGTTTGTAACAACCCCAATATTTTTAATACTCAATTTTAAATCTAACCTTGCAATGTATTTTAAATTATATAGCTCCGATAGCCTATCGACAATTGGTAGAACCATCTTCAAAAAACGCTTATCATTTGATGAAACATGTTTAATGCTGAAAGATAATAAAAACCCAGCCAACTTATAATATTTCGGCAAATCGTCGGTACTTATGGTATGAACGTTAACATTTTGAGCAAACGTTTTAATGTATTCCTTCAATTGATCACTAGTAATAGAATCCCACATAATCATGTTAAAACACCATTCCCTATAAAAGAAAAACTCAGGTCTCACATATGTACTAGACAACATCTTATCAAAGGGTAAAGCTAACTTTCTCGCAACTATAAAGTTATTGCTTTTTAAATAAATCAACATGAGTGATATAATACTGCCAATAAAGGAGTTATCTAAAATTTGTGGAGTTTCAACATCATTGTTTGAAATGATGGTCGAAACCAATCTATCAACCATGTCACTATCTACCATGTTTATATTTATCGTATCGCCATTGGTATTGCCAATTGTACCACTAATTAAATCCCTCTTAGCCGATCCTAAATTTACCAATCCCAAGCCTATACCAGCCGCAATCCGATAACCTTCATTACAAGTCGGTTTACCCTTGACTTTGACAAATCCATATAAACAGCCAAACAAGGACTCGCTTAATTTCTTATTAAAAGTAGCTTCAAATAGCATACCTGCACCAACTAAACCTGCTGTTTGTACCTGATAATCAACATTTAGATCATTAGAGCCCGCAGGCAAAAACGCATCAACATGAACACACAAAAGTTTGTTTAAGGTGACATTCATCGATCCCCTCAAACTAGCACACATGCCCAATAAAACACCAATACTAACAGAAGTATATTTGGGCCCCAACAAATTATAGATTTGCCACTCTTCCAAATTTTTTAGTAGGCCATTTAAACCTAGTCCAAAGAGGAAACCACCATATTGAACAGTTAAATTTTTCGGTTTATTAAACGAAACCCAATGACTATCCAAGCCTTTAGAATATTTGGAAATTTTCAAGGCAGCAGATACACCACTATGAAATGCACCCCATTCGAACACATTTTCATGAAAAAGATCTGTTTGACCGGCATAAACTCTACCAGTAGATGGCGATAACGCGGTAAATGAAATAGTTGGTCTTTTATATTGTTCCGTAGGTAAGGGGATACATGTAGAATAAACAATTTGGCCCCACCCAATTGCGCTAGCCACTTGTCTTAACCCCGTTATATTAACAAACTTTCTTCGTAAGTCATAATTGGATTCAACTTCCTCCAAAAATCTACTTTCTGCCGGTTGAAAAAAGGCCAATAGCCTGAGGGCTGTATTAAATCTTTTATCCAAATTGAAAATTTTGTTGGCATTTACTAATAACGATTCTCCGTCTGTCCCATCCTTGCTTGATCCACATTCGTTGGATGTGTTCAAAATATCTGCTATAATATCGTTATATGTAATTATCTTTTGTTGTTTACCAATTTCTCTCCTAGAAATTGCATCTAGATGTGAATAGCACTCCTCAACATCAATGCCAGAAGAAGATTTATCATTGGCATTTATAAAAAAAGAAACATATGTTTTTTTTAGATCCACTCTACTGACTAAATCCATGTCAACATTTGAAACCACATTTTCTAACAACTTTTCATAGTTTGTAATTAACTGCATTAGTGGGGAATATATACCCAATGGATAAGTTTCTAATTCAAATTTAGTAAGATTATATTTTTGGAAAAGTTCAAATATATTTAATTTATAATTTTTCCCACAATTTAGAGCCTCAAATATTTTAATCAATTTATAGGTTCTTGGCGTCAATTCTACATCTATATCTTCGCTTTCTTCCAAGATGTGTGATATCTGTAAAAAATTTTGTCTTGTACCCTTTTGTAGTCTGCTGGAGGATGATGCAACAACACTTGGGTTATTTAACTCATACAAGTGTTCTATAATTGAAATAGGCTCAGTCAAAGGATGAGGATAAATTATTTTGCCCCTTATTTTATTAATTAAATCCATACACGGAATGTCTCTATTTTCCGTAATTATGTCCTTTATGTAATATAGGGACCAAGTATCGGGCCAATTCATTATAATAGATAGCGAATACAACAATACAGATAAGTTGCTGGAGTGCTCTTGTTGTATCAAGTTTAATAGTAATTCTTCCCTAATTAAATGCAAACTTAGCATAATACTCGGCATTAAATTTTTTAAATCTATACCATCCATAGTGTGTTTGTAAATATTTATAGAGTCTTCAAAATATTGGTAATCAGCACTAATGGAGCCATTTTTGGTTTTTATATTTTGAATATATTGCATACAAAAATCAGACGTAGAAACAATCGTTAGCAATAAATATGAAAACGCTTTCCATTCATTGAAGGTATTTTTGTCGTTGTTCCACATAATCGAGTTCCATAAGGAACAAATTTGGAAATAGATTAGATCATTAGTTAAACACTCAATCGATCTGAAATATAAGTTTAATACTTCAGATCTTGGATACAAGTAAAACTTATGAAAATTTGATTGCTCCTTAGAGATACTCAATAATCTAAGAGACAAAAAGGGATTATAAATTTCCAATTTTGTTGGTGTCTCCACTTTGTAAAACCCAGGATATTTCACTATATCCTCAAAGTCGTGTAACTCACTAATATATGTGGCTCCTGCAACCGTTTGTTCGTAAAAGTATATTTGGACCCGATTAGAAGTAAACTTTCTAAAAGGAGATTTCAAATCATCAACAGGTAGCTGGAAATATGCCATATAACTTTTATTCTTTTTATCCATGTTAAAGTTATTTATGTTCTTGTTGTTATGATTTTCTTTAGCATTGTTGCAACACAAACATAGACACTCTTTATTGTCGTAACTTAGCTGTATTATTTGGAAATTATCACCGTGAAAGGAGTTGTCATATATCACCTCTATATCATTTATTTTAAAAGTTTGTTGATAAGTTATTTTGATATGGGTGTTGTTGTTGTTTGGATTATTTCCATCAATGACAGCAGCAGCAGCAGCACCCCCACCACCATTACTGGTGGTTTCCACAAAAGCAAAATCATCCTCTGGATTATTATTAATATCATATTTGTCATGAGCGGTATTAATCTTGCTGTTTTTATTGTTTGACAATTGCCTTGAAACATTTTCTAAATTTGGTATAATGGGATAATCTTCCTTAGAATCGCTTCTCATGTTAAAGGTTCTTATAGCCGCAGTTAATCCAGTAGACGAAATTGAATTTGAGCTGTTAATCAGATATTTGTTGCTGTTATTGTCGCTTCCATTGTCTAAAGAAATATCGGAAAGACCTCTTAATTTCGATTCGAATGAAGGGCCATCTAATGTGTTGAGTTTTTTCAATGAGGCAAAAGACAAAGATCCATATTTTTTCTTCTTTTGTTGATCTAAATTGTTGTTATTACTATTGGTTTTGAAATAATCGTTGTTATACTGGGAATAATATGGTAAACCGCTACTATTATTAATGCTACCATTGTCACTACCGCCATTATTTGCATTCTTATTGATGTTTAAAGTTGCACTAGTTGGAATGCTGTTGTTATTGCTCCCCGTGCTCTTTTGATCACTTTTATTAGTATAGTTATTCTTTGAATCATTAGTAGTTTCCGAACTTATGTAATAGTTTGTATAATTAGCCAATGAGACGGTAGCTATATGAATTTCCTTTTGTATATTATCGTAAAAGGAGACTAAATACTGGATATCATTTTTGGGAAATGAGAGTAATTGTAATGCCTTGTTAGGACCTTTGATATTTTTATCAGTTAAAATTGATACCATTGATTCAGGAAAATTTTTAAATTGTATTAAACCAAAATCAGAAAACGGATCAAAAAATGCCAAATATCTTTTGTTTAATGGGATTATGTCCTCTTCGTCATCAGCCTCAACGCTTTCATGCTTTGTAATATCTCTTTCTAAAATAACTCCGTATTTATAAATAAATGCACTTTTAATAGGGAAAGGAAATGAACTTGTATGGGTATCACCCGTTTTCATGAAGATCACATATGCTAGTTTGCTTAAACAAATAACTAAACACGAAGAAAAGTTTTCAAAATTAACAAATGAAGCATATATTATAGGTTCGCCATCAAATTCAAACCTTTGTTTAATAATTTTATCATCATGTAATAGCCATAGTAAAGTTTTTTTATCGTTTTCAAATTTCAACTTCCCATAAACCCCTGATAATTCAGCAGATGATGAAAAAAAAGAGTTTTCCATTCGTTTATACGGTAATCAGAACTTTTACTAGTATATATTTAAAGTGTATCTTATTGAAAAATGTTTATCGTAAATCTTTTTTTTTTTTTTTTTTTTTTTTTTTTTTTTTTTTTTTCTTCTTCTTTGTATACTAAGCCAAAGAAAAAGGGAATATTGGTTTTAATATGAAATTGGACATCAAATCGTAATGCTTGCAACTATTATAAAGCTTTTTTTTTTTTTTTTGTTTTTTTTTTTTTTCTTATAAAACACAAAAATGTATATAATTAAGGATTTTAAGATGAGCGGCAAATTGGAAAATGGAGAAAAGGTATTATGATGCCGATGGAGTATGTCCGAGCGGACTAAAAAAAAAAAAAAGATTGAATATAATTGAAAGGAGAGAAAAAGGAAGAAAACAAATATTAATCTGTATTACTTGAACTATAAATGATTGTGCTTTATTTTTTTTTTTTTACTCCATTGTTATATTTTAAGCGTTGGCTTGCTGTGAATGTGCGCACAGTAATTTTCTACATAGCTTCAACTTTCTTATAAGCAAGTATTAACGATAATTTTCTTTTCTTTTGTATACACCGGGTAAAGAATATGTGGTACAGTCAATGCCGTAGAGTTTGTAGACGTTGTGTGCTGTTAATTTTTTTTCCTTTTTTTTTTTTGTTTTTTTTTTTTTTTTTTTTTTTTGCTATCCCTTAAAATGTTTTTTTCCTTATTTTTTTTGGTGGGCTACAGAACTAAAAATAACATGTTTTGGTTTAAATTAAGATAAAAGTTTAAAAAAAAAAAAATCTCTTACTTAAACGTTCATTATCAATTTAATTTTCAACTAATATAGAACACTTTTCTCAGTATTACTGGTTAATAATTAATTTTCTTTTTGCATAATCCATTTAAAAAATTAAAAAAATAAAACAACAAGGTGAAAAAAAAAAAAAAGAAAAAAAAAATTAAGAAGAAAAGAAAAAAAAAAAAAAAAATATGAGCACTGTCACATTTACTTGGCCTAGTGGTCCCAAGGAAGTTGTAGTTACTGGTGATTTTGATAATTGGAAGGGTACTTTGCCATTAGTCAAGTTACCTGGGAATGAAGGATTCACATTAACTGTTCCAATTCAACCGTCAAAAAAAACTTCAGAAAAATTGTATTTTAAGTTTATCGTTGATGGTGTTTGGAGTACCAGCAACAATTATGGATTAGAAGCTAATGCTGAAGGTATTACAAATAATTTTATTGATTTGGACACCACTACCGCTTCTACTATCATACCAGAATCAGGTTTACCAATTGTCACTGCAACTAACAACAGCAACATGCTTAAAAGAAGAAAGTCCAAAAAAAGAATTAAAATCCAAAGAAGAATTAGAAAGAATAAATTGACTGGTGAAGAAACTGTAGTTAGTGAAAAAAAAACCATTATACATGACAGTTCTGTAAATGATGAAGGTGACGATGAAAATGACGAAGATTTCCAGGACGCTAGTAATATTTTGGACGAAACTATTAAAACTACTGATAGTACTCCTTCTCCTTCTCCCCATACTGCTTCTTCTAATTTTGCCACCACTTCAGGTATTGTTATCCCAAGTGACCCAAGTTCAATTAAGGAATTAAATAATCCAATTCCATTAGTTGATGAACCAAAAAAGATGACAAGCATTAACAGCGAGGCTAAAAAAATTGAAAATGAAAATAACTTTAAGCACACTGTATTACCTAGAGAAGACACTAAATTTAACTCTTTGGCCGGTGAACCGGGTCTTGTTTTCCCTAGACCTGAGGATGGTGTTATTAAAGAATTTAGTGAAACGCGTGATGTTGACCAAGATGAATTAAACACTAAATTAAACAAACAACTAGATGAAGATTCTACTTTTCTTCATAACAGTACTTCCCCAAAAGATGAAGGGAGTAATAGAAATGCTGATATTAACACTGCATCTGACGATGTTGCCGCTGAAAAAAATAAATTAGCAGGTTCAACTGCTTTTACTGATGGTAGAAATGGAAAAGGAGAAACTCATGCTGCAACGGCTAGTGATAGCTTTAAATTAGGATCTTTACCACGTGAAGAATATCCTAAAACAGCCACGATTTCCGGTGAGCCGGGTATTCAAATACCAAAAAATCCAGAAAATATTAAAGCGTTTAGTGAATTTAGCAATAATGAAAAGGATATTGATGCTTTAAACAAAAATTTGAACTCAGAAATTGCTAAAGAAGCTGCTGATGTTGGATTTGATTCTGCTGCTGCAGAAAAGATTGATAAAGATATTAATCCAATTGGTGATCTGGAATTAAAGACTAAAACCCTGGATACTAGTAAAAATGGTTTTAACCCCTTTAATTTAGAAAGAGATGCTGAAGATATTTTGGGTACTCAAACTGCTGGCTTAACCAATATCAGTGAAACTTTGGAACCATTATCTTTGGATTCTGAAGCCAAAAAAATTTTGGATAATAAGACTGTGACTGCCGCAACAGCAGCAGAGTCGCAACTTGGAAACAGTTTGATTTCCACATCTGGTAAATCTCGCAAGGTTGATTTGGAAAGTAGCTTAGCTAATCCTAACGACAATAATAATAATAATAATGATAATGAGTTTTTAGAAGATGTTAAGGCAAAAGGGAAGGAACAACAAGAGAAAGTAATGAGTGAACCTGACTTAGTTTCCCGGGGCGAACACAGTTTGGAAAACACTACTGTCAACTCTGAAATAAAAAATACTGCTTCATCAACCGGTCTATCTGAAAATGCGGTTAACAATGAAATAAAAAAAGCTACTGAAGGTGTCTCGATTTCTGATGTTGTTGATAACACTGGACTAGAATCTGCTGCTGAGTCCAATCTTGGCAAGAAAAGTACTGGTATTGAAAAAAATCTAGAAAATGCTGCTTCTCTAAAAACAGGGCTTACTCATGATGTTACTGCTGTTCCTGGCTCAAATTCTGATATAGTTAATGAAAAAATTAAGGAGTATTCTACACAAGATGGAATTCAAGGTGAGCTCAAAAATGAAACGCAACAATTGAACGCTAAAGTAGCCAGTCTTGAAAAGGAACAAAAAAGTGGCTTAACTTCTGTGAAAGACTCAGCTACTGATATATCAGCTAACATAAAATCTGAACCAAACAATTTGGTCGCTCATACCAAGAAGAATATTGATGATAATGTTAACATTGCTTCTACAAATATAAACTCTGAACCAAGCAATTTAACTACTAATGTCAAAAAGAACATCCATGATAATGTTGATACTACTGCTACGAATATAAAATCTAAATCAAGTAATTTGATTACTAATGGTAAAAAAGAAATTGATGATAACGTTGCTGCTGCTAGTGACTTTTTGAATGGTAATCTATCCAGTGGTAATACCGATAAAACTGTTGGTACATCTGATAGCGATAACAAGATGACATCTGTTTCTGGTGGCCCAGGGTTGGTTATTCCAAATAAATCACAAACTGACAACGCTTTTAATAAGGTACGTGACGATGTGGACCAAGAGGAATTGAGTACCAAATTAAATGATGAATTAAAACAAAAAGAGGGTAAGAATGTCTCCGATTTTGTTAAACCATTATCATCCAAGATTAGCAGTAGTGCTGCTGCTAAAACTGTTGGTGCTGCTGGTGATTTTTTGAATGGTAATCTATCCAGTGGTAATACCGATAAAACTGTTGATACATCTGATAGCGATAACAAGATGACATCTGTTTCTGGTGGCCCAGGGTTGGTTATTCCAAATAAATCACAAACTGACAGCGCTTTTAATAAGGTACGTGACGATGTGGACCAAGAGGAATTGAGTACCAAATTAAATGATGAATTAAAACAAAAAGAGGGTAAGAATGTCTCCGATTTTGTTAAACCATTATCATCCAAGATTAGCAGTACTGCTGCTGCTGTTAGTACCACAGCTGACGAGAATAATACAGCATTAAACAAAGAAGATGATGCTTTAGAAAATTCTACTACTTCTCCCGCTGAACCAATGTTAAAATCCACCATTACTAAGACAAATACTGATGAGGACTTTGTTTCCGCACATGAGGATAATGTTTTAAGCAGGAAATCTAGTAGTGCTAGTAGTTTTAAGAATACTGTTGAAAATACCGAAAACAACGAGGGAAAAGATAATAGCAGAACTCTGGACCCAGCTATTATTGGTGATAACCCAATGGATAAATCTGATATTTCTACTTCTAATATTGAAAACGCAACAGAAAAACGGACAACAAAACGTACTGGTATTAACATTAATCCACTTATGAAAAATGGTAGTAAGGATGATGAAAAGAAGGAACCTAAGCGTAGAGAAAGTTTATTAACAAGAATTGAACACGGTATGCATTTACCAGAAACTTCTGCAAATAAAGAAACACAAGAAAAAGCCATTGCTGGTGTGAAGAAAGTTGAAAATGAAGAAAAGCAGAAAAAAAGCAAGGGCAAACATGAAAAGGAGAGAGTTGATTCTACTGAATCTAAGGCGCAAGAAGTTGGTGTTTCCAAAACCGGTGATAAGTTTCTTGATAAAGAAAAAAGCGTAAAGGAAACGATTAAAAGTAAGGAAGAAGAGGGAGAAAAAGACGTGAAAGGAAAAATTAAAACAGAAAAATCTGTTTCCAAACATTCTTCACCTAAACCAACCAAGAATACCACAACTGATTCTGTTAAAAACCATGGTGATAAACCCTCAGTTAAAAAAGATCGTCACCAAAGTTCCAGTACCAAAAAGAAGAAATCGAGTAGTAAAAGCGGTTCATCCAAAAAGAAACCAAGTGGTACCAAGAGCACTTCTTCTAAAAAGCAACCTTCTTCCACTTCTACCTCTAAAACAATGAATGAAAAGAAGGAAAAGAAACATGGGTTTTTTAGCAAATTAAAGAAGATTTTTGATTGAAGTTGAAGGTTTGTTGCTGTTTTATTTTATTTTATTTTATTTTAATTTTTTTTTTTTTTTTGTTGTTGTTTTTTATTTTTGTAAAATTTCTAAATATAAAAACAGTAAAAAATACGTTGTAATAATTAATTTTTAAAAAAAAGTTGTATACTTTTCGAGACATATTTTCTGTTAAGATGAGATATTTTTATGAAAATGGGAAGGAAAGTTTTCTCAATCTAGACAAAAAGCACAAGGAAGAAAACTTTATGAAATAAACCTTCACCACATTGAAAATAAGTAATAGTTGAAATAAGCAAAAGAAAAATTTTTTAACGTTTCTTTTTTTTAATTTTTTATTTTTATTTTTATTTTTATTTTTATTTTTATTTTTTTTTTTTTTTTTTTTTTTTTTTTTTGGGTTCAACTTTAAGCCATATAGAAAGAATAATTTTTCATTTTAAAGAAATATTTTGTAGCATGATGAACTTCTCTTTAGTTCTTTTTTTTTACAGTTTTTTTTTTTTATGTCTAATATATAAAATATGCATTACAAATAAACTTGAAAAAACGCCTTCCCCATCCACACGTTATGACTAAAGAAGAAGAACAACAAAAAAAAAAAGAAAAAGAAATCGATGCTACAAATACCCAAATTCAGGAAGCTTTGAGTGATTCAACAAAAAAAAGAAAAGCAGAGGATGAAATTGAAATTGATTTATCTAAGGGTGTTCCATTATCCAAAAAACAAAAGAGATTATTAAGAAGGGGTAAAGTAACATTGGAAGAAATAAATAAAAAATATAACATTGATCCAGCTTCTCTTGCCGAATTCGAAAAGGAAAATAAGGAAAAAACCGAAAAAGTTGCTGTTGCCAGTTCTACTGAAAAAACAGAGGAATCCAAATCCGCATCTCCATCAAAACAAGCCAAAAAGTACGGCGTTTGGATTGGGAATTTGTCATTTGATACTACAAAGGAAGATATAATTAGATTTTTGACCGCTAAAATTGAAATAATTAAACCTGAAGATATCTTAAGAATTAATATGCCATTTCAAAAAACGGATGGCAAAACAATTAAAAATAAAGGTTTTGCATATGTTGACTTTTCTTCTGTGGAGCAGATGGAAAAAGTTATTGGGCTAAGTGAAAACCAATTAAATGGTAGAAATTTATTAATTAAAAATTCCAAAAATTTTGATGGTAGACCCAAAAAGGAGGATAGTTTAATTTCTATGAGTAAGAACCCACCAAGCAGGATTTTATTTGTAGGCAATTTAAGCTATGATATTACTAAAGAATTGCTGGAAAAACATTTCCAACATTGCGGTGAAATTGTTAAGATCAGAATGGCCACATTTGAAGATAGTGGTAAGTGTAAAGGGTTTGCCTTTATTGATTTTGTCGACGAAGATGGTCCAACTAAAGCTTTAACTGATAAAAACTGCAGAAAAATTGCGGGTAGACCGATTAGAATGGAATTTGGTGAAGATAGAAGTAAAAGACAAGTTAAAAAAAGACCAATATCTGTTGAGAACAAATTTGCTAAAAGTCGTTCTACAAATAATTCCAAAAATGGAGAAATCAATTACAAAGAGCCTGGTCCTATACCAACAAATAAGGATAAAGAGAAGAAACCATCTAATAATAACAAGAGAAATAATTCCAAGGCTTATAAAGACAATAATGACCGTTTGAAAAGTAGTGTTGCATTGGCTAATGCGCAAAGAGAATCTGCAGCTATTGTAAAATCTACTGGTAAGAAGGTTAAGTTTGATTAACAAATTTTGTTTTCTTTTTCTTTTTTTTTAATTTTGTTATGTTTTGTTTTTTGTTTTTTGTTTTTTGTCTTTTTTTTTTTTTTTTCTTTTTTTGTATATTAAATTAACTACGCCAAATACTGTTATAAAGAAGGGTTTCTTACGAATTGTAATCTATTTCAAATTTTTGTGGTGGGCCAATAGATCATAGTATATAGCATAATTAGTACCGATTCTAGACATTACTGATAAAAGACATAGTCTTGATTTAAAAACATTTAGGCCATTTACCATTACCTCGGTTAAATTTCTACCAGTACTTTTGGTTTGTTTTGTATGGAGAAAAAAAAAAAAAAAAAAAAAAAGTTTTAATCGGGTCGGTCTGGCTATTGAGTGAAAAAAAGAAATCGAAAAACATGAAACTCGGGGTTAATGCTAAACCGGTCTTTTTCTGTATATTATTTCCCAAAGTATTCGGTAAGTCATGGTTATTTCGGCTAAAAAAATAAAAAAACAAAAAAAAAAACAGTTTAAAGATAAGCAAAGCTGAAAAAAAAAAAAATTTTTTATTATTAGGTAAAAGATTGAAATATTTAATTTTAATGCCGTTTGTATATGATAAATTTTTTCTTATCAATTCATTTATATTTCTTTTTAACCGATTTAGTAATAAATAATATTAAATCGTTTAATATTGCTCTAAGGTTCCGTAACCAAATTATAATACAAGATGTGTTGCTTTAAATGACTAACAACAAACTTTTTTTTTTTTTTTTTTATTTGTAATAATCCTACCACATACTTTTTAATCTAAGTCTGAGGCACACCCTCTAACGGAAGTTGTAACAAAGATGGAAAAAGGGTAGCCTATTACTGAAAAAATAAATTAACCGAGACATATTCTTGTGACACTTTTTTTTTTCTTTTTATTGATTCCCCGCTTCACGTTTCGGGAATATACAGCGTGTTATATGCTTAAACCTTTCAAACAATTTCTCCAAAGCACGACTTATGGATCATTTTTATTTTATTTTATTTTATTTTATTCAAAGTTTTAATGAAAAATAATAACCAAATAATAAATAAATTGTATATAAAGAATTAGAGAATAGTTTTTCTCTCTCTCTTTTTTTTTTTTTTTTTTTCTCCCTTACTTTTACCTTGCCCTCCCCCTCATCCTTAAAAAAAATTTTTTTTTAAAAATACATAAACAAGTAAACAAACCAACAAAGAAAAAAAAAACAAAAAAACATATTAACTCCTTGAAAGGGATCATATCCGCACATCTCCTTTTTAAACATAATGGAAGAATTAAAACAACGTTATACCAAATTTTTAAGTAAAAGAGATGCCTGGAAAAAAATTGAACCATTCTGGATCAATAACAATTTGCCACAAAATTTGGTTCCACATGACTCTACAATTTATTTAGCGGGTGGCATGCCTAATGAATCTTTATTCCCCATTGAATCCATCCATATTAATGTCAAGAATTCTCCAGGTGTTAGTAATGCTAGTAATAGCACGGCTTTGGATATTAATGAAAAGATTGCTGATGGACAACTAACCAACATTTGGACTTATGAGCAAAATAAAGATAAGTTAGGTATATCCCAAGCTTTTCAATATGGAGAAAGCAACGGTAACCCCCAATTATTAAAGATCGCACGTGACATTATCACTAGTATCCACAACACTCCACAATATGAAGATTGGGATGTTATTACGACTAATGGTTCTGCTGATTCGTTATACAAAGTGTGTGATTTGTTATTTGACGAAGATTCTGTTATGTTAATGGAAGAATTTACTTTCCCCTTGACCACCACTTACTTGAACAACACTGGAGCAGAAGAAATCCCATTAAAAGTTAACATTACCTCTGATGTCGAAAAACAAGGTATTGACACCGATTACATGGCTGATTTGTTAGATAATTGGTCTAAGTATTACCCAGAAAAGCCTAAACCAAAAGCTTTGTATACTATTGCCACTGGTCAAAATCCAACAGGCGTTACTCAATCAGTCGCCAAAAGAAGGAGAATTTATGATATTTGCTCCAAACACAATATGCTAATTATTGAAGATGACCCATACGGGTATTTGAAATTTACCCCATTTAGGCCTGAAGATCCAGATTACAATCCATATGAAAGCGGCGAAATTGATTTAAAGGTTTATTGTAATAAAGTATTGTCTCCATCTTATTTAAGATTTGATACTGATGGTAGAGTTATTAGGTGCGAAACATTCTCTAAAGTTTTTGCCCCTGGTATTAGAAGTGGGTTTATAGTTGCTAATAAATTTTTTATTAAAAGATTACATAACATGGCAATGTGTTCTACCAGAGAACCAAGTGGAGCATCACAATCTATTTTGACCAACATCTTATTAGATATGGGTGAAAATTATCAGAAGACTCATCCAGATTCAGAAAGTTATATTGATGGTTGGTTTGAATGGTGTAGAAAAGTTGCAAGTGCCTACACACATCGTCGTAACGTTTTATTTCAAGCCTTAGAATCTACAGATGCCTTTAAAAAACATTTTTTTGAAATTAGTGAACCTTCTGCGGGTATGTTTGTTGCTCTTAATGTTACATTAAAACCAGAGTGGAAAACTGTTAATGATTATACAGGTGCTGCTGAAAAAGATGCCTACATCAAGGATGTTATGGATTATTTGAATTGGATTCTATTAGAAGAAGGATGCTTAGCTGTTTTGGGTTATAAGATGACTGTTAATCAAAAGTTTTCATTGCATAGAGCCAATTTCTTGAGAATAACATTTGCTCAAGCCGCCAATGATTGTATTTTAAGAGAGGCTGCTTTAAGATTAGCTAAGGGAATTGAAAGATTGAACTTGGAGTACGGCACAGACAAGCAGAAATTTTGTATGAACAAATAATTGAATTAAAGTTTAACTAGCGTATATCTTTTAAATAGAAGTTACATAATATATTATATACACTGGGCCATCTTATAGATATATAATATAATAACTGCTTTGCTCTTTACATTTTTTTTTTTTTTCCCTTCTATAATCTATAAAAACTTATCTGGGAAACAATCTTAAAAAAAAAAAAAAAAAAAAAATAGAGTATACAGGTAGTAAAAGATAATCTTCTTCAATATATCAACCAGTATACCCTTCAATCTTGAAGAAACGCACTGTACGGTCCAAAGGAGCCCAGAAGTAATATTAAGTATAATAAAGTGATATATATGTATATAAATATAAGCTTTATTTTTTATTTTTATTTTTTATTTTTATTTTAATTTTTTTTTTTTCCAAACAAAGAGAAATAATGGAATTGTAGAATGAAAATCATAATTAAATATTAAATGAAGTGAATAGAATCAAATGGTATATATGTATGTGTGTATAATAAAAACACATCAATTTTTTTTTTTTTTTTTTTTTTTTTTTTATTTTTTTTAAATTAGTTGACAACTGGCTTAATATCTTCATCATCTATATCACCTTTTTCTTGTTTTTCATTAGAAGCAGTGTCTCTTTGAGCACCTCCATCGCTAGTGCTAGCGCCATTAACACTTGAACCATCTATTTGATCATCAATGGCATTGTGGGGCTCTGGCATCTCCATAACTGATTTAGATCTAACTGGCTCAGGAATATAACTAGCATCTTCATAAGTAAATTCACCGATTTGAGCGGCATCAGTACCTATTTCTTCCTCTTCTGGTGATAATCTCAATTTCAAAAATGGAATTCTGTCCATAGTCAATAGCAATATAGCAGTAATAGTACAATCCCATGCAATAACGGCACATAAAGAGGCTAATTGATAACCAACTTGTTTATAGTGATGGTTGATCCAACCACCTGGGATTGGACTAGATTCGTCACCAGCAGTCATATTAATATAATCGGCAGCAAAAATACCAGTTAAAACATTGCCGATGGAACCACCAACACCATGCATGGCCCAGACATCCAACCCATCATCAATACCCAAGACTTGTTTTAGATCAACGGCAAAATTACAAGCTATCGCACCAACAACACCCCCAATAACAGCAGCCCATAGCGGAACGAAACCGGCCATCGGAGTAATAACAACTAAACCTGTAACCACACCACAGCAAATTCCAACAGTTGTCCATTTACGACCACATCTGAACCAGTCAACAATCATCCAGGTTATACCACTGACGGCAGCACATAGATTAGTATTTACTAAAGAGTACCAAGCTCTGATAGTTGCATTACCAGCACTACCACCGTTGAAACCAAACCAAGCAAACCAAATGAAAACAGTACCCAAAACAACACTAGTGACAGAATGTGGTTTATATTTTGGAACTCCCTTTTTAGTTAATGGATCGTTACGTTTACCCAAAATCAAAGCATAAATCAAAGCTGCATGTGCAGACGAAATATGAACAACTGTGCCACCTGCATAATCAATACTTCCCAAAACTACCAACCACCCGTTGGCATTCCAGGTCCAGCAAGCAATTGGACAATAAACGATGGTGATCCATAAAAATAGAAAAACCATCATTGGAAATAGACGGGCACGCTCACAAGCACCACCGACCATCAACATACCTGTCACAATAGCAAACATCATTTGGTAGAAGGAGAACAAAATATCTGGTAAAGAAGAAACAGAACTTGGAGCACCAAGAACATTTTTAAAACCGAAAAATTCCAAAGTACCAATAAATCCCTTCCCCCTAACATTATGAGCAAAGGCTAATGAGTACCCCCACCAATACCATTGAAAGGAAACAACACAACAGGCCATTAAAGAGGCCCACAATAAAGACAACGCATGCTTCTTACGAGCTAAACCTGAGTATAATAAACCAATCCCAGGGACCATAAGCCACACCAAACATGAAGATACAGCAATCCATACCATATCAGCTTTATCATATTGAGAATTTAAATCGGTTGTTAGAGAATTACCACCGGTTCCGTAACCAGTTGGAATACCTGTTAAGTTTACAGACATATTTGTAGTTGTGTATGGTTAGTTTATATGTAATCTATTAAATGTATATATTTTCCCGGATACCTTCGATAATAAGGATAATAATGTCAAAGAGATGATTGTTTTTTTTTTTTTTTTTTTTTTCCTTTCTCTTTCCTGTTTTTTTTTGTTTTACTTTACTTTATTTTTTATTCTTTTTAAATATAAAATGATATTGCTTAAAAGTTTTAATTACACTTTAGTTTATATATCAATATTTTTAAGTGTATAAATATATTTTCTTTTTGCGATGCTTTTTTTATTTTTTTTTTTTTTACCTCTTATTAAGGAATTATTATTATCATAATCAAAATGATTTTGATATCCTAAATTGTTTTCGTTTCCGGTTAATTCTCATTCATTATTCGTTCAATTAAGGAAATATTATTGTCAAAGATAAGCTTTTTTTAGGATAAGAAAACAGTAATATTGCGAAGCAGCCTTTAATTTTGCAGGATAAAAATGGAATTTGTTTTTTTTTAACCAGAAGAGTAAAATATAATACAGCAGTAAAAAAAATAGTTCAGTATTAGTTGTTTTTTTGTTTTTTTGTCGTTATCTTTCTATCAAACAGACCGAGTAAAGTCGCACTACTATTTTTTACTCTTTTTAATAAGAGGGGAAAATGAATAATACGTATGAATTGAAAGCCCTATTTTATGTTTTATTTTAATCTTTTGTCAAATTTTTACGCCGGTTTGATTATTCTTATGTATTTTTTTTTTTTTTTTTTTTACTGCAATTACTAATTTTATAAAGATTCTTTTTCATTGGTTAGCGATAAGACCCTAGAGACGTGCGAAATTATACAATTTACCAAAATAAACGTAGGATTTTGTATTTTATTTTTTTTTTTTTTTTTTTTTTTTTTTTGACATTTTAACTAATGAAAGAGAGACAAGGAAAGTCAGGAGTGGTTAAAACAAGAACAAAAACAAAAACAAAAAAATAAAAGAATCTTTTAAGGGTTTAGCCCGGTCATTTTCATGTATTTTTATTTTCTATGACTAGATAGAGATCATCTAACGGTTCAACTAATATTTCTTTGATATACGTGCGTATTGATTAACTGATTGCTCATTTCTTTTTCCTCGTTTCTATCTATGCATAATAAAAAAAAAAAAAAGTGGCTGATCGTTGTGTCATGAGTTATTTATTTATTTTTTTTTTTCTTTCTATTATTATCATTAAAGTTCTATTAGTCACCGTGTCTATCATTTAAAAATATACTCAAATACGTTGTATCTCTCTCCATATATATATATATATATATATATACACATAAAGATATATTAAAGGTGTCACGGTTTTAAGGCACTTTTATTATTTATAATTTGGACTGCATGTATTTTTTTTATTCGTCTTAGAAAAACAAACACAAAAAGTTTTTTTTTTTTTGTCTCAGAAAAATAAACACAAACATTTTTTTTTTTTTATTCTGATTTATTTTGTTTGTATTCAAAACTTTATGGTTCCTATTGAGTGTTTCCAAACAAGTTTGTCCAAAACAAAAACATTGATTGGTAACTATCTCCCTTGGTTTCGATAAAGCTACATATTTTTAAAAATTAATTTCCAATAATCGAGTAAACTAAAACTGATTTAGGTTAATTACCTAGTATATTCTTTGAAGAAGGATGATGCAATAATAGACGAGTAAATACTGTTTATTATTTTGCACGAATAGATATAATTTATTAGTATTACCAGATATTTGGATAAAAAAAAAAAAATCTATCTATATATATATATATATATGTATATGAACCTTAGATGTCAATGCAGTATATTTCTTAATAGATGAAGAAAGGATAGGGTGATATGAAACATTACCCGGAAAATTAAAACATTAATGAAATTTGAAACACGTTTTTTCTTTTTTTTTTGGCGTGTAATAAATCTTTATCGAGCGAGGAAAATTTCTTTTTTTAGCAGCGAAAAATCAAGAAATAATCTAAGAAACATATGCAGCAAAATAAGTACACGTAAATGTTGCGCTTTCATTGCTTATGTTTATTGTTTATTGGACAATTAAGTGAGCTGTTAAAAACTGAGATCTACCTTTCCTTTCATACAGGCTTATTTTTTATTTTTTATTTTTTCTTTTTCTTTTTCTTTTTTTTTTATTTGATACAGTTTTCAACTTTTTATATTTATTTTTTTTTTTTTTTTTTTTTTTGTTTCCGAGGGCAATGGTAAACCAATTTCCTACATTTTGGACAATACCATAAGTTTATCAGACGGGTGTCTCTCTAATTAAATTTCGTAAGGTAGTACAGAATTCTAGGAGTAGGAAAAAATAAAAAACAACAATTAATTATATACAATTTGAAAAGAACTAAGAAAGAATAAACTTATAGAAAGACACAGGATAGGAGCACAGATGGCAAACAATAACATTACAACTTTGTCGGAAGAAACTACCAGTTCAACTGCTACGTCCGCAAATAATATTGAGTATCCCAGTAATGACCAATTTACCACGGAATCACCTTTGACTTTTTCTTCCACTACTTTACCTAACTTAGCTACCAGCTCTGTATCGACTTCCCAATACATTGCAGACTTATCATCTCCTTCAACTGATATCAGCAGCACCAATGCTATTTTTACTGATATTGCTGTAGCTGATGATAGTAGCAGTAGTAGTAGTATTACCAGTAGCAGCAGCAGTAGTAGTAGTATTACCAGTAGCAGCAGCAGCGATAGTACTAGTATTACTAGCAGCAGTGATAGTACTAGTAGTGCTAGTATTACCAGTAGTAGTAGTATTACCAGTAGTAGCAGTATTACCAGTAGTAGTAGTAGCAGCAGTATTACTAGTATTAGCAGTAGTAGTATTACTACCAGTAGTATTATTATCAGTAGCAGTAGCAGTAGCAGTAGCAGTAGCAGCGACATAGTTGATTTTACTAGTGAAATTAATAGTTCTGGTAGCAATACAATTGATAGTGTTACTGAACTTGACAATACTATTAGTAACAGTATTATTAGTAGTAGCAGCAGCAGCAGTAGTAGTAGTAACAGTATTAATACTAGTCCCATTATTAGTAACGACGCAAGCAGTATCATTATTACTAGTAGTGATAGTAGTAATATTATTACTGGAAATGGTGACAACAGCTGGAGTCGTATGAGTAGTAGCAGCGATATGAATGCCAATAGTCTAACCAATAGTATTACGATAATATTACCGTCACCGATACCAACTTCAACCTCATTAGCCGATAGTTATAGTGACGAAATCCTGTCCACAAGTATTACCAATGTAATTACAACAGCTAGCTTTTCTACTTATAACGATTATTGGTCTGCTGCCAACCCAACAAGTAGCACTTTATTATTGTGGTCTAGTAGTACGCCCCAAAGTATTAGTGCTAGCACCATTGATACTACTGCTATTAACATTGGTAGTAGTAGTAGCATTAATAGTATTAACAGTGGTGCTGGTGTTACTGACGTTAGTGACAGTAGCAGTATTAGTAGTACCAATAGCCCTACTAGCAGCAGCATAATACCTTACAATACCCTAGCGAGTAGCAATACTGATGATTTCTGGTATGTGTCAGAAGTTTCATCTAGCTCAGTTTCATATGTTTCCCCTACAAGCATGAGTAATAGTAATAATGAGTTAATAAATACGATACCAAGTAATTCTATAAATTATGCCACTTCTTTTTTGCCTTCTAGTAGTAATATTATTGATAGCAGTAGTGGAAGCATAAATAACATTATCAGCAGCAGCAGCAGCGGCAGTGGAAGTATTAGTGATAATATCGATAGTGATATAGGTAATGTTATTACGAGCAGCAGCATCGCTAATGATAATAGTACTAGCACTATTTTGACAAATATACCATATAGCAGCTCTTTAGTTTCACAACAACAAGAGTCGTCCTTTCCTTCAATAGAACAGCCAACTATTATTACCACTCAATTATTCAAAACAAATAATAATAGCACTAGAAGCACGAGCAGCAGTGTTATTACCACATCTTCCACCCAAAGTGCTTCATTTTCTTCTCTATCATTAGATTCTATATTAAATTCAGATATATGGCTGGGTCTCACCTATAGTAATAGCACTACTACTTATTACTCCGATGAAATTTATACAGAAACAAGTACTCAATACATCACATATGATAACGTTAGTACCAGCACGGATTATAAAAGTACATTGTCTCCTTTTTCCACCGTTGTCAGCAATATAACTACATTGGATTCTTTTGATTCTAGCACTAGTACTACGGAATATTTGTCTCCCGCAGTTGTTTATGTTACTACGACTATTGATCCAGATACAACTATAGAGCAAACAAGTTCAATAATAGTAACGGCATCTTCCCTTTCTACCAAGGCTATTAGTGCTAGCACGTTTTACTTACAAGTTTATGAAATTACCGCAAGTTCATCAACATTTACAGTTTCATATAACGAAACCGCTAAACCAAAACAAGCTACCATAACTACGGACAACACATATTACAACGAATATTTAAAGGGACAGCAAGTACCGATTACTGGCGGATCATCTAATTCTAATAACAAAGGAACTATTATTGGGAGCGTTGTGGGAAGTGTTTTGGGTACATTTCTTTTGATATCCGTTGGCTTTATCTTAATTATGTACTTGAAGAAAAAACAAAGAAAACAAAATGAGAATATTGATACTACCCTAAATAACTCTAGCAGAGTATCTCCCTTTTATGACGACAAAGAAAAAAATTTGGTAACGAATGCCCAAGGGTTGCACAAAAATTCCAACAACGATAGGATAAGAACTAATGGAAGATTTACTCATAAGCTAGGTACAAAGGTTACTCCAGCAAGTGTTTTCAGGTCGATACCTGAAGAGGAGATAGAAACAGATAATGAAAAGGAAGGTAACCCATTTAGCGATGAGTTTGATTTTAGTAATAGAATTAAAAAACAACAAGAGAATGCTTTACATGGTAATTATGATACTACCGCAGATATCACCGACAATACCCATAAATCCTATAGAGATTCTGGTGTAACTTCTATTGACACTGGAAATGCAGAGGATAATCAGACCACTGCCAGCAGTTTAGATATAAGCAATATGAGCGAGGGTACTTCTCTACATCCTGGTAGCAGGCCAGCTAGTAAGGCTATTTTTAAAGAACTGATTTAATCTAACATATATATTAACTATTATTTATGTTTTTTAATATTTTTAGGGAAACGCTTTAATTTTTAATTTGTGCCGTTTCATATTTGAAATGGTTTTTGTATTTTATTTATATAATTTATTTGTATCGTCTATAATATTTTGATGTTGGAATGCTTTTTTTACTTTCCTGTTTTATATTAACAGTAAGCTAAATATGCATAAATAGTGTGAATGCCAATTTCAGATTTGCACAAATAAGTCTATTTTTAGTTTTGCCTATAATGAATCATAACTTTTTGTAATTATTAAAGTTACTTTAGCTGTAAAGTCTTAAAAGATGAGGAAAGAATGGAAAGTAACGATCCATAATGGTGCGTTGCATGGATATAGTAAAATGTGTTTGTCTACGAATATTACTAAGAACCTTATTATTTTTTTCCTGTAAAAAAAATTTTTTTTAACTAAAAGAAATAAAAAAAAAAAAAAAAAAAAAAAAAAAAAAACTTCTTTTCAATTAAAATTTAATCAAGTTCCGCTTTAATTTTTTTTTTTTTTTTTTTCTCTCTCTTTACTCTTTATTCTTTCCTCTAACAATAGGAAACCTCTCTACCATCAACTGTCATTTAAAATTTTTAAAAAAAAAGGCATATTAAAAACACACACGGACATGTTAAGATTGTTTTTTAATAGGGGCTTCAAAACATATATACCATTGCGTAATAGTGCCAGCAGTGGTAGTATTTTTGGTAGTTTAACCAAAGAAGTTGATCCAACTGCAACTTCCAAATTAACGGAACGTTTAACGTTACAAAATGCTGGAAGTGGGAAAAACAACGATGATAAGGAAGATATTGCAGAAAAAGTAAAACAAGAATTAAAATTGGGAGAGGATAAAAAATTTCAAGACTTTGTAGTTGCTCAACAACTTGCAAATTCCACTAAAGGTCGTCCGTTGCTACCTTCAAAACCATCTGCCGCAACACTATTGAGTCCACTCAAACAAAAATTGTATGAGTTAAATTGTGAAATCAATGATGGCTTTTACAAAAAAAATACGGAAATTAGCTACAATAACAATGTTTATAAATTAAGATTGACCCGCCAGGAGTTAAACGCATTAGAACCTAGTGTTTATGTGAAATCCTTGAGAATCAAATCTTCTATGCGCAAGGCTACTGAATTTCTAAGATTATTCGTCGACAAAAAGACACCAGAGGAAAAAATTAATGTTAAAACCGCAATTACACAATGCCATTTCAGCGACAAGAAATTAGCTCGTGATGTAGCTTCTATTTTGACTAAAGGTTTAAAAGATGGTGAAAAATTGGGAATTAATCCAGATGATCTATATATTGATCAAATTTGGTGTGGCAGTGATGGGAAATGGTCGAAGAGAGTTGAATTTAAGGGCAGGGGTAGAGTTGGTGTTATTCAACATAGATATATCCATATCAGAGCCATATTAAAAAGCAAAAGCGTCACCTTAAAGAGATTAATTGCTGAGAATAAGGAAAAATTAGATTCTAAAAAACCATGGATACAATTGGGAGATAAAAAAATAAGAGGTGTGCCCGGCTCAGCTTTTAAATGGTAAAATATGATTTTCTAAATATTATATGATGTGATTCATCAAATTTGAAAAGGAAGGAAAAAAAAAAAAAAAAAAAAAAGTTTGACTTGTATATATCTATACATATATATAACAATAATAAATAAATTAAATATTATATATAACTAACTAAATAAATAAATAAATCTAAGAAAAAAGAAACGCATATGTTTTAAAAGGATATAAACTATAAGTTATGCTTTCTTACTAGTTTTTTTTGTGGTACCAGCATTAGCAGTAGCAGTAGCGGTACTTTCACCTTTGCTTTCCTTTTCTTGGGCCTTATCTTTTTGGTTTTGTTCTTTTTTTTCTTGAGCATAATACTCCTTTAATCTTAATTGGTAATCCCAATCAGTATACCAGATACCAGCTTGTAAACATAAAACACCAAAATATAACATAATAAGAATAATATTACTACTACCTATAATAGCTAAGCCTTGATTTTCACTGACTTCCCCCCAATTTCTAATAACACTACTTTCTAAACCGGTTCTGATATTAGTTAAGTATACGCAGAAGCCCATAACATACAAACCAAGGGAGATGTATTCAAAAGTTTGCATATCAGGATTTGGTTTATAAAGTCTAACAGCATGAGCCAAGCAACCAATGGCAGCAATGGTATAAAAAGTATAATTAAAAGCTGGATGGCTATAGTACAGAGCTTGGTAGTGCCTTAAACTATTATCAAAGGTTGCTTGGGTGGCGTCTTTACTAAATAGAACATGTAAATCATAGGTGAAATTGTTGAAAAACATACCAATTATAAAAGTGGATGATGTTAGAATTAGGCCTGTGGCTATAGTACAAGTATCTTTATAAGTGAATCTCATTATTCGATGGATGTTGTTGCTGGGGGAGGGGTTTAAAGAGGGGAGAGAAAGTTTCTTTGGCTTAATATTAAAAATTGTGGGTAACAAGTTAATAAGTGGAAGATAAAATGAAGTAAAAAGAGAGCTTTTACAAAGGAAAGGAAAGAGAAAGAGAAGGAAAAACAAAAAGAAAAAAAAAGTAAAAATTTATCGTTTTTATTTCCCTTTTCCGTTTGCTTGCTTTGTTTGTTATAGTATAAAAGTATCTAGTCCGATTGAATACCGGACAATACACTTTATATACCAGCCATTATTATTCCTTTTTTTTTTTTTATTTCTTTCTCTCTTTAAAATAATTTTTATAGTTGGTTTCTTTTTTTTGTTCTTTTTCTCTCTCTCATTCTCTTATTATAGAACCATTCCCTTATTATAGAACCATTCCCTTATTACAATGTAGTAAACTTCTATCTAACTTTTAGTCGAAATAAAATAGTAGCAACATAAAGTGTACCTTTGTATTAATATCAAAAAAAAAAAATAAAAAAAAATAAAAAAAAATAAAAAAAAAAAAGGGATGGAGTTACTACCTGAGGGACAAAAGAATAATAAGTCAGTAACCTATCAAGATCAATTGAAAATTAATGAATTTTCAAAGTTAATTTTGAAGAAAGATGATATTGAACTAGAGTTATCTAAACAACTACAAGAAAAGGAGTTTTTGGATGATATTTCTTTAGAAATAGAATTAATCGATGAGGATGAAAAATTACAATACAAGATAGGTCAAGAATCATTATTTGTGTTCATGAAACAAAAAGATGTAATTAAACACTTGGAAAACGATTTACAAGAGCTAGATAATAAAATTGAAAAATTAACTAATGAAAAAAGCATTATAGATGAAAAGATAAGTGGATTGAAATCACAATTGTATATTAAATTTGGAAACACCATTAACCTAGAACGTTGATTATATATATATATATATGTATATGTATGTATGTATAAAAAAAATAAATAAAATAAAGCAAACCAAAGATATACAGCGCATCAATTAATATGTACCTCTTGGTCCTTTTCCAAAGTATAAGGCCATTTAACCGTATTACTTAGAGTTTTTTCAAAATTGTCTATTTCCACAGTGGGAATATTAAAACTAAAACCATTGATTATACTAAATTCAAAAGTAATTTTACCTTCATTATCATTAAGATACTCCTTGACTTTGTTTACTATAGTATTAGGGGTGTCTTGTGAAAATGTTAAGATATAGTTTGTATTAGCTGGACTAGTAGCCAATATATTCAACGGGAAAAAAAAAAATAGTAGGCAAAATATAGCTAAAATGGTACTTAATTTGTTGTAAATAGATCTAGGATGTAACATTCTTTTATTAGGAACTGAATTTCTAATGTTCAACACTTGCTTCTTTTTTTATTATTTTTTAGTCTTTGATGGCTTAGAAAGAGATAAAAGAGTTTAAAGTTTATAACAGAGAAGAAAATATTATTTACATTACCGTCAGCCTGAAAAAGCACATAGTAAAAAAAAAAAAAAAAAAAAAAATTAAAGATTGTAACCGGGTTAAAGAAAGTATCATTTCTTAATAATTAATACAAGAACAAATTAAAAGCAAACCTTAACATTCCAAATTACACACATACAATTATATACGCTAGAGATAAATTATATAATAACAAAATAAACAACAAATAAAAAACTAATCCCATCCTATAACATACTATTGTCTTGTTCCAAATCTTTTAAAATAAACATAAAATTGGTATCATGATTTGTACAACACAAGACATTTTCATTCTCATCTCCTTGTTCTTCCAAATCTTCTGTAATATCACAACTATTCATAACAGATACAAGGTAATTCAAAATATAAATTATAATAAAAGAAAAAAAAAACCCAAAAACAATACTAATCTCTTTCTTAATAATTTTTTTAGCAAAAGTCAAAACATCTAAAGCTTTTATAACAGACTGGTATGGATCACTTATAGCATTGTTTGTGCAATTAATATTATTTAATAATAATGGTATATTATGAATTGTTTTAGTGGTAGCGTAGCTGCTATCATTATGGAAAAAAGGCCAGGTTAAAAATTTGAAAATCGGTAAATAATTGGACATATTATTAGTATTACCGCTGCTACTATTATTGTGTATTTTACCTAATTCCTGTATATGATAACTGATGTTTTCTTTAATCCAAAGAATGCTTTTAGATCCCTTCATTATTAAAAAGTCATTATTACCACTACCACTATTATTAAACTCGAGCCCTTCTACAATGCGCAAATATTCGTTAATATTAATTAAAAACTGACAATCTACCAGTAGAGTATAAAATAGAGCATTAATACCAACATAAGAAGTCAAGTAGGCCAATGGATTCAAATTAAAACATTTTTGTCTCTTATTTATTGAGGTTCTTGCCAAGTTAGATAGTTGTGTTAATAATATGAAAATCATAGTCAATAATATACATAAGTATGAAATTTGTATTGTATCGGGAGCATTTATTCCATTATTAGAATCTTCCCTTCCGCCTAGACATTTAGTCATCCCTAACAAAAATAAAAAATAAAAAAAAAATATCAAGCCACTAATAAAGGGTCCTAGCTGATGTATCGTTATACTTTTAGTATTGTAGTGACAAAATAATAAATTTGTTATTGTGGTACCTAAATTGAAGCTCCATGTTTTTCTAAACCCTATCATTTCTTGATCCATATATTTTATTATTTTTTAGTGTATTATTATATCTCAGAGGAAAGTTGTTATTATCTTTACTTGTACCAGACAATTAGATTAAGATTTGGTCAAGCTTCCCATCTCGATTTCTTATATAATTAGGATAAGATTTTAAGAGGAGAAAAATAAGAGTGACAAAGGGAAAATAGGAAAAAAGATGGTCAGAAAAAAGAGAAAAAGGAAATAAACAAATGTTGTTTTTATATTTTATTAATTTAGTAAAAAGAAAAAGAAAAAAAAGAAAAATAAAAAACATCTATTAATTTATTAAATGATATTTTTCCATATTTTGTGCTCTGAATAAGCTTTTGTTACACTTACACATGAAATAAAAAGAGAATTAACATTTTAAGCATGCATGTGTGTACATAATAGGGATATTTTCTTTGTACTCCTGATTTTTATTTCTATTTTATGTGTGAATAACAAAAACAATAACAATAACACATGTTTGGTAATGACCGAAAAGAAAAGAAAAGAAAAGAAGGAAAAAAAAAGGGCAGATTACTATCAGAATTGTATTAATTATTTTATTTTATTTTATTTTACTTTATTTTTCTTTCTTTCTTTCTTTCCTTCCTTCCAGAGATATGCTCAAATGTTTATTTAATAACATGACTAAAAACAATAAATAAAGACCAAAAAAAAGTAAATAATTACAACGTGCTTTTATATTTTATTTTTGATCGTTTTCTAATATTTATTTATTTATTATGTTGTTTGTTTATTTTGATAATTTATTTTTCCTTTGAAGCACGTGCCAGTCAAATACTAAATTACGCTTGATATTTAATGGTAAATGTCATAATTACAAATTAAAATTAGCTGGCACGTGTCAGCTTTTATTAATTTTTTAATAATTATAAAACAAGATAATATCTTGCAGCCCTGCTGCTTTTCACTCTAAGACAAAAGAAATAAAGAAAGAAAAACTGATTAATTGTGTAGTTTCAAAATGAGTCCTTTTTTACTTTACTCATTCGAGATGATTCAATCTGCAATAAAAGTTTATCTCAACCAATTCTTCATTTAAAAAAAAAAAAAAAAGGTGGTTTTTCCTTTTGTTTCTTTTATATAATTATGGATATATAAATGAAAGAAAAAATTGTACGAAAATAAAAGTATATCAATGTATGAAAACAAAAATATACTAAAGTATCCCACATATTATTCATAGTAATACTGAAAGTCAATACCTCACTAACACTTTATTTTTCTCTTTTAAAAAATAAAAAAAAAAAAAAAAAAAAAGCAGGCAGCTATGACTACAAACGATAAGACTTCTAGTACAAATACCACTAATAACAACAATGCCCAATTTTCTCAAAGCATAGAATCTGATTTGTTATTATTTGAATTTAACACACCCTTGCAACAACAAAAAAGTTTATTATTAGGCCACACTAGGAGCCGCGACAGTAATTCTTCTTTTTCTACTAATATTAACACAATTAGTGAATTATCCAAGCAAGGCAATAATACCTACAGTTATAGATATACCACTAATAATAACAACAGAAACAACGGGAACAGCAGTATTCCAAGTACTCTAATCGATAGAACTAGTCACCATGAAAGTAATTACGATGAATTCATAAATGATCCATTAGAATATGAGGGGGCCCCAATATATACTGGGTATTCAAATAGCTTGATTCTTCCCTCTGATAGCAATAGCGGTATAAATTTAGATGAGGATGATGAGGATGAAGAAGCCACATTGTTAAATAAATCTATTAACAATGGTAGTATCGCTACTTTTCATACTAATAATGACGAATTACTAGACGATAGATTACATAGGTTAAGCTTAGCCTCCAAAGCTATTCCATCTAGTATCAACACTTTACGCATGAGTGGTGTTGACAAGCCAATAGTTGGTACTGCAACAAAGAACCCATCTGCCAACCAAAAAAGAAGTCATTCTGCAGGGAATTTGTCACGTTTAGGTATAAGTGACAAAATACCTTCTTTGGTACTAGGATCGGCCACTTTTAATAAGAAAAGCAAGAAAAAAAATATAGATAGACATTATTTAGAAATACTGTCAAAATTAAAAAATAAAGAAAAAACTCAAAAAATGAAAAATAATGAAAATATAATGTACAGCAAATATAACAATTACCTAAGTGATATGCTACTTTACAATGAAGACAGTGACAAGCATGCTACAAATAACAACAAAATAGTAGAGGAGTTGGTTGACCAATATTGGATATATGGAGATGGTCCCTTAAATGAAGATATGTTTGAGTCATCAAGTGATGAAGAGGATGCTTTTACTTTTCCACAGCATGGTTCATACAACAAAGATAATCTTAGCCAAATCATTACATAGCGTTCGAATATTTTTCGTAAACTTTGTCGACTAGGGCATATAATTCTTCCTTTCTTTTTTCATCGCACCACGAACATTCGATACTGTTTTTGGCCACTAAACACCATTCTTGCATGGTCCAACCAAATCTAGTATGTACAGTTGTGTAGTTGTCTAATATATATCCGCCGAAATACGCAGGGTCGTCACTATTAAGACTGAACTTAATTTTTTTCTGCATGAATACGTCCAATGGTAATTCTCCAACATCTTTAACGACTTTTAATCTGACATTACTTAAGGGACAGACAGTTAGTAAAATTTTTCTGCTAGACAATTCATTCATTAGCAAATCATCTTTATAAGAATTAATACCATGGTCGATTCTTTCGACATTTAAATGTTTCAAACTATTAGAAACATAATCTGGACCGCCTTCCTCACCGGCATGAGCAGTTAATCTAAGATTGTTGTTAACATTAGCTGATACTGCAGCTGCTTTTGAGTAACACTCTTTAAACAATTCTGGTGGAAATGGTTTTTCACTAGAATCTAAACCTAGTCCATGTATCTTATTTTCCCTGATCAAATCCGAAGCCAAATCAATTGTAGATAAACATTCATCTACTGGCAAATGTCTCAATAAACACATAATAACCTTTGTGGTTATGCCTTGTTTTTCGTTGATTTCTAAACATGCTTTGTTCAAACCATTGTAAATAGTGTTAATATCAATACCTCTGCTAGTATGTGATTGAGGATCAAAGAAAATTTCCGCATGTTTTAACCCCTGTTTAGAAACTTTATTAAAATAGTCCATGGCTAATTCGTAAAAATCATCTTCAGTAATCAAAACGTTGCAACCAACATAATACAAATCTAAGAAGCTTTGTAAATCAGTAAAAGTCAAGTATTTAGATTTCAACTCCTGAATGCTACGAGGGAAATCATTTGGTAGTGTAACAGAGTTTTTCTTTGCCAAAGTAAATAGTAATTCTGGTTCTAATGTACCTTCTATATGTAAGTGATGTTCACACTTGGGCAATTCTTTTAAAAAGTTGTACATTTGAGGAGTTAATTCATGCTTGATATATTGTGATGATGAAGGTTTACAGTTCATTGTTTGAGGTTTCGCTAATATATTAATTTTTATTTATTTTTTTATTGGCAGTGCTCGTTTATTTTTCTTTTTTTTATTTAAATATAAATGTATAAATAGATAAAAGAAACATATTTTTTCTGAAACAGTGTATATATATATATATGGCTGTAGTAGAATAAATAAATAAATAAATAAATAAATAAATAAATAAATAAATAAATAAATAAATAAATAAATAAATAAATAAATAAAAAAAAAAGAAACGAGAAAAAAAAACCGTTGCAGGTTTTTTTAACCGTTTGTTCGATTTGCTCTGGTTGGAATTTTATTTTTATTTTTATTTTTATTTTTTTTAATAAGATTTAGATAGAAATACAATGGAGGGATGTCACGTGCACAATAGTGGTTATGTACTTATTTATTGAAAGTGTTGAAGGCAGGCATTTAACAAGTAGAATCATTTTTGGTAAAGAAAAAAAAAAAAATCAAAAGCTGTACAAGTTTGACTGATTGGAATCACACTGTTAAATCTATAACGTTCTTCAGCAAACTGCGCAGTAATGTGAAAAAAAATAGGAGACGAAAGCTTTGCAATCTTCTTCTGCCCCATGACTGAACCACAAGTGGCCGGGTAATGTCCTCCCCCTATTAAAAGTAACCCACAAAGAAATAAAAATAAAAATAAAAATAAAAAAAAAGCTGGGCTGGAATTAATCACAGTTTAAATTCGTTTGATCTGAAAGAAAATCAAAATGAATAAAAAAAAAATACACGTGGTTGTATATTTTTGTACCAGATTACACCGCACAAAACAAAAAATAAAAAAAAATAAAAAAATAAACAGAATTTGGACGACGAGAAAGAGGGAAAAAAAAAATAGTACCATTTATTTAAAACACAAAAAAAGAAAAAGAGAAAAATAAAAAATAAAAAAAGTAATAAAAAAAGTAATAAAAATATAATAAAAAAATTTTTTTTCACAAACTAAACCACATAAGAGTACAATAAAAACAAACCTATAGAGGTAGGATAAAAATATTGCAGTTATTATCATCTTAAGTTGTAAATAAACAATCAAGAAAAGTTGATAGATCAACACGTTGCCCAAGAGACAAGGAAAATTTCTTTGGTAGATATAAAAACAAAAAAAAACAAAAAAAAAAAAAAAAAAAATAAAACCCTCCCCCCCCTCCAACTGACACAATATAGCAAATTACTAATATGTCCGCAATAGCTATAAACCAGAATTCCCATTTATCCACTAATGCAATTACTGGGAATGCCAATAATAGTATCCCTGATTTAAAGAACAATAATTCAAATATAACTCAACAGCAATACAGATCTATGCTTCCTCAGTCCCAAACATCTGTGCCCCAGCAACCACATCACAATAATAATTTTAGTAATACTGCTATTAATAGCAATACAGTAAACACCAATACCAGCACTGCTGCCCAACTACAAAAGGCCAAAGATGACGGTACGGTAGTTGGCCTGCACTATAAAATTGGTAAGAAAATCGGAGAAGGCTCCTTTGGTGTTTTATTCGAAGGTGTTAATCTTATCAACGGTGTGGCAGTAGCTATTAAATTTGAGCCAAGGAAATCCGAGGCACCCCAACTAAAAGATGAATATAGAACTTATAAGATATTAAACGGTACTCCCGGTATTCCTCACGCTTATTATCTGGGTCAGCAAGGCTTGCACAACATTTTAGTTATTGACTTGTTGGGTCCTTCTTTGGAAGATCTATTTGAATGGTGTGGTCGTAGATTTAGTGTTAAGACTGTTGTTCAAGTTGCTGTTCAAATGATCACTTTGATCGAAAATGTTCACAATCATGATTTAATTTATAGAGATATTAAACCAGATAATTTTTTGATTGGTAGACCCGGCGAGCCTGACGAAAATCAAGTTCATTTGATTGATTTTGGTATGGCTAAGCTATACAGAGACCCTAAAACTAAGAAACATATTCCTTACAGAGAAAAGAAATCTTTAAGTGGTACTGCTCGTTACATGTCCATCAACACACATTTGGGTAGAGAACAAAGTAGAAGAGATGATATGGAATCTTTGGGCCATGTTTTTTTCTATTTCCTAAGAGGTCAGTTGCCATGGCAAGGGTTGAAGGCACCAAACAACAAACAAAAATACGAAAAGATTGGTGAAAAAAAGAGAACCACAAATGTTTATGATTTGGCCCAAGGTTTACCTGTCCAATTTGGTAGATACTTAGATATTGTTAGGAACCTAGATTTCGAAGAGGTTCCCGATTATGAGGGTTATAGGCAATTACTAATCAGTGCACTAACTGAAACAGGACAAGAAATGGATGGTGAATATGATTGGATGAAATTAAATGGTGGACGTGGTTGGGATTTATCTATTAATAAAAAACCTAATTTGCATGGATATGGTCGTCCAAATCCACCAAATGAAAAGAAAAAGAAACATTCTAATGGTGTTAAAGTCCCTCAGTCTCAAGTACCACAACAACAAAAACAACACCAACCACAGCCATTGCCTCAAGTACCACCACCATCATCTTCTGCACAACCTTATAATAACATTGGTGCGAACAACAACAACAACAATGCTGCTACCGCACATGTGAACACCGGTTCTGCTCCACTGGACCCCAATTCCTATGAAGCATATCAACAACAAACTGAACAAAAGTATGCTTCTCAAACTAATAAGACCAATCATGGTAATACTACTAGTCGTCATAATAAGGATATCACAGATAAGGATCGTACTGGATACCGCCAACAACAACAAGCTAATTACGTTTCACCAGCAAACGCTCAAAAAACACATTCTAAAGTTGCATCTGCTAATAATAACGGCGGTGTTGGAGGATCCAAAGGCGGTAATGCTAGAGGTGGTAAAAATGCCACCAATAACAAAAACTTTTATAAACAAGACGGTGCATCTGAAACATCTGAAGATAAGGGGATTATGTCTAAATTCGGATGTTGCTAGGTAGTTATCCTTTTATTCTTTTTCCCTTTTAGAAGAGAAAAAGCCCAACTACTAAAAAAATATGAACTGAACAATAAAGGAATAAAATTACCAGTATTATGCCAATCTGATATTCTTTTTTTTCTTTTTCTTTTTCTTTTTCTTTTTTTCTTTTTTTTTTTTTTTTTTTTTTTTTTAAATAATTTTGTTTCTTAAAAAAAAAAATTATTTTTTATTAAAGTTGTTATTATTATTTACTTTATTTATATTTGGATTATGCCTTTTTATATATATATATTATTTAAATTTATCTTATATACGTTGTTAGTAACTACGCTAATTTTGTTTTTAACATAATTTTCATATAGTATGTACGTATTTATAAGACAAAAAGATACAAAGATAGAGTATTTTATCACTTGAGTTTTGAGAAAGGAATTAACGCACATATAATAAGAGTTTAGAAATCCGCTGGTTTTTTCTTTGAGAGAGTTTAAAAATGGACCAGTGGTTCTAAACCAAGAACAAATAAAAATAATAATTGTTATGTGAGGCATTTCTTTATCTTGCTACCAATTCTAGCCAATAGTCCGGCTTACTATATCTCAATACGATTTCTGTGTTTATTATGAATTTCTAGATTCAGTATTCTACAAAATACTATCATCATTAAAATCTTACAAAACGATCTAATATCTTTAATTAAACTTTAAAAAGTTTCTGTAGAGTAATTAATGGAAAAATATAATCTTGATTTTTTTTCATATTTACAAATTGTGCTATAATTCGTAAAAGTTCTTTTGAAATGAGTAGTCTTCAGGTTTTATTACATGGTATGTTTAATAAGATGGCTCACGTTTCTTTTTTTCTTTTATTTTTTTTAATTTTTTTTTTAATTTTTTTTTTAATTTTTTTTTTTTAATTTTTCAAAGGTGGATAAGAATTATAACTTTTTCGTAACAAAGCTTGGATGTCTTCGGCTTTTCTATCATCCATAATTTTTAAAAGTATCAGTTTTATCAAAAGACATTTTCCCTTTTTTGGGATAGTCAGTTAACTATATAAGTTATAAAGGGAGAGAAGGCAAGAAAAAAAATTAATATTAACATCTTACCGGTTAGACAATGGAAGAAGAAATCATTTTTAGTACCAAAACAGCAATAACACATAGTTATTTGCATTCTACATTGGATCAATTTCAATATAAACAATCAACAACATCTACTTTCAATTCGATAGCTTTAATTGAGGCTCCTGGATCCCACAAGTCAAATTATCTTTTTGTTAATCAACCGGGAAAAGCAGTTATTAATGTATACAACATTAAAAAAGAGGGTGTTGAACAAAGGTTACCCGTTGTTGATGCAATGGAATGTACTTGTATTTTGACCAAATCATACAAATTGATAACAAGTAGTAAAACTGCATTATATATCTGGGATTTGGCCAATGGTTTGTTATTAAATTGTATTAAACTAGCGCATTATCAAAAAATCAATAAAATTATCCCCTTTCAAAATGAGAAATATATAGTTACTTGTAGTGAAGACTCTACATTAAAGGTGTGGGAAGTATCAGAGTTGTTACGAGCCGATGCTTATGATAATGACAAAGTTAAATGTTATTGGATGAGTAAGGATCATAATTTGGGTATTACGGATGTCGTAGTCATTGGAGACTCCAATGTGTTCACATCTTCTAAGGATCAGACTATTAGATGCTATAAGTGGGAAAAAATACTTGAAATTGACGACCGTGCTACTAATTCCGATACCAATAGATTTGGCTTATCTTTGAAGTTAACTTATAGTTGTTCAAAACCGGTTTATAGTATTATTGTGGATTCGGCCATAAGATGTATCTATGCTGGTATGCTTGATGAAGTAATTAGTATTCCAGTAATATATAAGCTTGAGGGTGATAGTGTTAATAATGGCGTTACTAAATACGTTAATTTATTAAATTCTAATAATAATGCACCCTCTACTCAAAATGTTTATTCCTGTATTGCTCCTAGTAGTATTAAAAGCCTTAAGACCTCAGATATTTTACAGAAATTCCAAATGAATCAAGTCATAGTTGGTATGGTGATTCATGGCGTTAAAGCGGATAAATTGAACATTAATATGGACTGTACTATTTTATTAGTTGGAGATAGTAACACGGGTAAATTAATCTGTTTGGATACCTATTCCAAACAAGTTTTAAAAGAGATCAATAGTGGGGGTAATATAAATGAATTTACCAATATCATTATTAAACCAGTAGTAAAAGCTGCAAACTTGGGTAATACGTCCACTTCTAATAATGGACATGATAATTGGAAATTTCCCAACTTACAAAGGAGTGTTGCAACTTCAAATGACAACCATGACTTAATATGGAAAAATAATACATTAGGCTCGAAGGAAGAAGAATATATTATCGATACCAAAAAGAATTTGCTGTTGGATGATTTTGAAAGATATTTAAATGATTTTGTGCGTACGGATGAACATCTATTTCATCAATTGGATAATGTAAAAACACACAACATTTTACAATTTGACCATACTGCTCCTAATACCAATTCGAGTAAGGATCAAGAAATTGCTGACCTTAAAGAAACTGTTAAAAAATTAACATCGGCTTACAAAGATTTAAGGGAATTGTATGAGCTTCCTAAATAGAATTTAATCATTCACACAGTTGTATATATATATATATATTTGATTCAATAAAAATTATAGTTTTTATTGCCGTATTTTACTATTAGAACATTTTAGTCTTGTTATAATCGTAAATTTAGTTCGTTTTTTTTTTTTTTTTTTCTTTGACCATTTTAACTTTTAAATAATAGAAAAAAATTAAAAAAATAATCACATTTCTTTTTTTTTTCTTTTTTTTTTTTTTTTTTTTTTTTTTTAAATTTGTACCATTATTATTTCTTCGATCATAATTAAATCTTAGTGCTTTGTGCTTTATATATATATATATATTTTTATTATTATTATTTAGACAGAAAATGGAAATGTGTAAAAAGTAAATTAGCTCAAACCAAATTAAAAAGAAAAGAAAAAAAGCTAGTGAAGGCATATTCAAAAAACATGACAGATATTGGTAATAGCACTGCAACCGGTACTCAAAAATTAACTAAAAAACAATTGAAAGCCAAACAATTTAAAAAAACTAAAGAGGAACGTGAAAAGGAAAAAGATTTGAGGAAGAGAAAAAAGGAAGAAGAGGAAGAGGGAAACGATAAACAGGAATCTGCTGCCCCGTTGAAAAAAAAGAGGAAAACTAGAAGAGGTAAAGGCGGTAAAACCAAGAATAAGAATAGTGGTAATAGATTTATTATATTTGTAGGTAATTTACCATACGATGTGGATAAAACTGATCTAATTGCTCATTTTAAATCAAGTTCTCCCGATGAAATTAGAATAAGATCAGACAAAGGTATTGCCTTTTTAGAATTTGATGGTGCGAAAGATAGCGTAAACATTCAAAGAAGGATGGATAAAGCGTTATTACAGCATAAAACTTTATTGAAGAACAGAAGGATAAATGTCGAATTAACTGCTGGTGGTGGTGGTAACAGCTCTAATAGATTAGAAAAGATTAAAAAGAAGAATGATGTGTTGGATAAAGAAAGAGACGAAAGATTAACTAAATTGAAAAGTGGGAGTGCCACCACTAATAACAATAAAACGAATAATAATACCATTTCTGTTTCATCCACCCATACACATCCAGATAGGTTAAAATTGCTAAAATAGTATAATAAGATAATTGTATATGTACCGATGTAATGCGAACATTATTAATCTGAAACCTCTTGGAATAAAAGCAAAATCTTAACTAACCTTGCAATGTGGGATTTGTTCGATATTTAGAAAATAAAAGTAAAAATAAAAGCAAAAATGAAATTTTTTTTTTTTCTTTTTTCTTTTTGTATGTTTGTTAAAGCGTTTTCATTTTTCTGAATTGTTATCCGAGGTCAAACTGTTATTTTGTTCGACTGGAACATCCGTAATAGATTCACCATTCATTATGACAAGAATTTACGTCGCAGTTTGTCTCTTGGAGTATTCGATCACGTACATGGATAGAACTTTATATTTGTTCTCATAGGGCTTTGTATTTAATTAAAAAAGGTTACATATTTCGTAGTTAACAATCTAAATAATGATCCTATTATGACATATGCTGAGTAGTATGTAGATAATAGTGTGTTTTAATATGTGATTTGCAAAATGGGCCTTGTAGTAAATTTGTATTTTGTACGATGGGCGTGTATCCTAACACTTTTCCCGTTTTCCGAAGCGATTTTTTATTGTTGTTGTTGTTTGTTAGACTATTTCCGCATTCGTTATCAGTGATATAAATCTTTTATTTTTTGTCTTATTACTTAAACAAACATTCACTCAGAAATCAGCGTACTTGTAGTTATATAGTGCATTAAAAAAATATAATAGATAACTAGTCAGCTACGTCGTGTTCTGTGCTTTAGTATTGGTAACATTAGATTTTGGTTGTTTGTTTTGCGCGTTTTCCCACTCTGCAGCTTTTTCTACCTTTTTTGTTTTTTTTTTTCTCTTTTTGCTTTTAAAAAAAAAAAAGAAAAAGAAAAAGAAAAAAAAAAAAAAAAAAAAAAAAAAAAAATAAAAGTTGCAGTCATAGAAATTATCAATGTTGTCGCTAAAAAGAAAAAGTATTTATCTATTTATTTTCATAAACAATCTCTTAACTTCTACTCCCTTTTCTTTTTGTATTTTTTCATATCTTTCAATAATAAAATTTTTAAAAAAAAAAAAAAAAAAAAAAAAAAAAAATTTAAAATTTAAAATTTAAAATTTAAAATATTAAAGTAAAATAAAATATATTTAGAGTTAAAAAAACTTTATTATCCCAATAATATATCAAGCAATTATCTCAATTCATAAGTGATTTTACTTACATTCCCTTAAATATTAACCAAGAAAAAAGAAAGCATAATCCTCAAGCATAAAAATACAAAATATGTCTTCTTTAACCAAATTACTACAAGAAAAAAAAAAGTTAGAACAAATACAAAGTGTTAATGGCGTCCCTAATGCTGCTAATAATGTGAGTAGTATAACTACTATTGCAGAGCAGAAAGGAAAGGAGACGGGGCGAGATATTTCTGCTTCTATTGATGACAATGTAACCACTAGTTCTGAACCAAGTGTTAAAAAATCATTGTATAAAACAGATTATGAAAAAAACAGTATACCTAACAATACACCTACTAATACTATAAATAATCAAAGACAAAATCAACCAATTCCATCCTTAAATGTCAATGGTAATGGGTTTTCTTCTAGTTTTATTTCGAACAATTTTGCTCATACCGCTACATATGGGTCGTCTAATAGAACAAGTGAGTTCAAAGGTCCTAATTCCTTTTCACAAAGAAATTATCCGTCCTTGTCTTCTAGTATTCCATATTCAGTACCCAATCATAGTGGCAATAATACTACTCCCTCTTCTAACTCAACTTCCACTGCTAGTTCTCCAAAACAACCACAATCATTGAATACAAATAATGTTAATGTTACCGCTAGTAATTTTTCTTCTTCTACACCTAATAACAATTCTAATTGGTTGGAAAATTCAGGTTTATTACCAAATAATATAGCTGTAATTAATTCCAATATTATTGCATCTCCCAAAGTTGATACTGTTGAGCCAAGATTTGTTATTTCCAAACAGAAGTTCCATGAGAGTAGACAGCAGCAGCATCATAATGGTGGTAGTGGCGGTACTAGTGCTGCTACGAGCAATAATGCTAGTAGTAGCAACAACAATAGTAATAATACGCATAGTGATTCGGGATCCAGGTCCAATTCATTGACATCGCAATTAGGCAATTTATTCTTCAACTCTAGTAATAGCGGTGGCAGTCATACACATCACAGTCACAGTAGCAACAATAACAATAGTACTACTAGGTCGAAGCGTAGTGCTAGTATTAATAGCACGCATAATAACAATAGTACGTCAGCAACTACCGCTAATACATCAACTTCCAGTACCAGTGTTCCTAAGCCTATTCGAGCAAGGCAAAGTAACATTTATAGTGTTTCTAGAACACCAGTTTCGTCTTATACTGACTCCTTTATTGGTTCACCGTCCTCTCTTCATGAAAATCCGCCGAATCAACAGTTTATTCCCAGATCACGTCATTCTTCCATTGTAGACTTTAAAAGATTTTTCAAAAAATCTTCTTCTAACACAACGACTGCCATTTCGACCCACAGCACCTCTCCAGTCACACCTGTAGGTGGTTCAGGCGGTGGCATGGGTGCTACTAATAGTAATTCGAGTAGTTTTAATGGACCCAGCAGTCATGGTAGTTCTAACAGCGACTTGATTTATGGTAGTACGTTATCTCAACAAACTTCACATACTAGTTCTAATAATACTAATACTAAGCTGCCCTTTCATAAAAGATATATTAAAACTGGCGATGATTTAGGTGCAGGTGCAGGTGGTAGTGTCAAAGTTGTAAAGAGGATTAGCGATAATAAAATATTTGCAGTCAAGGAATTTAGAGCCAAATATGAAAATGAAACTAAGAGGGATTACATTAAGAAAATCACTAGTGAATATTGTATTGGTACCACTTTACGTCATCCAAATATCGTTGAAACTATTGAAATTGTCTATGACGAAAACAGAGTTTTTCAAGTCATGGAATATTGTGATTTTGACTTATTTGCCATTGTTATGAGTAATAAAATGTCTTATGAAGAGATTTGTTGTTGTTTCAAACAAATTTTAAATGGTGTCGAGTATCTACACAGCATTGGTCTAGCGCATCGTGATTTGAAATTAGATAATTGTGTAGTTAATAATAATGGGATTGTTAAATTGATTGATTTTGGTGCAGCTGTTGTATTTTCTTATCCTTTTTCCCAGAAATTAGTAACATCTAGTGGTATTGTTGGTAGTGATCCATATTTGGCCCCTGAAGTTTGTATTTTTAGTAAATATGATCCTCGTCCAGTCGATGTTTGGTCTGTTGCCATGATTTTTGTTTGTATGATATTGAAGAAATTCCCTTGGAAAATTCCCAAGTTAAAAGATAATTCCTTTAAGTTGTTTTGTAGTGGCAGAGATTGTGATTCCTTAAGTGCATTAGTGACTAAAACACCTAATCCCCCAAGTTATGAGGATGCTGCAACCGACAAGACTGCTACTTCAACACCAACACCAACACCAACACCAACACCCAATAAACCCAATAGCAATAATCCTTCTGATCCTGATAATGTTAATATCGGTCCTCAAAGGTTGTTACATAATTTGCCTGAAGAAACACATCACATTATAGGCAGAATGGTAGATTTGGCTCCTGCTTGTAGAGCTAATATTGATGAAATTATGAGCGACCCATGGATTGAAGGTATCGAAATGTGTTTTGTAGATGATAATGCTCATGTTATCTGTGCTGAAAACCATACACATACTATTGTGGACCAAAGTGTTGCTCACATTGCGGGTTTAGAAAAAAAGAAGAATTCTAAGAAGAGTTGAGTTACGGCATAATTTTCTTTTCTTTTCTTTTCTTTTCTTTTTTTTTTTTTTTGTAATTATCATTGTTATTATTATTGGGAGAGATTTTTAATGAAGTGTGGAAGATAAATGGAAATAAGTTAAGTTTTGTTATTGTATTTATTTAGTTTTTTAAATTGCTGCTTAAGTGACCTCTTCATCATTGCCACTAATATTTATCTTACACATTCTTTGTCTTTGTTAGCATATTACTTTATTTCCTTTTTTTTTTTTTAATTTTATTTTTTTGTTTGTTTGTTTTAATTGAATTCTACATTATTTTTATTATTATTATTATCATTATTATTATTCTCTATCTGTTCATGCCTTACATGTCAATATAAATATCATATGAATTATGTATATTTTTTTTTTTTATTGTATAATGTTATTGATTTTGTATGTAAATTGTTATGCAATTTGGCTTGCTCGGATTAATTTGTATACCTGACATTTCTAACTAGTGAACTGCAATACCGACTCGATTCGGCTTTGAATTTCCAGATTTAAATTTTTGATTTAATATCCGGGTAAATGTATATAATATCCTTTTTTTATAAACAAGAAAAAAAAAAAAAAAAAAAAAAAAAAAAAAAAAAAAAAGTTTTTCATTGAAAAATAATTCCACAGAACTCTACTAAATCTTCTAGCATATATCAATATACATACACATATATAACCAATATTTTACCTTTTTTAATTAGTTAAAAGTAAGATATTGAAGAGAAAAAAGGGGAAAATAAAAATAGTGTTTAATTAATTAAATAAATAAAACAATCGCTATAATATAAATATTAAAAGCAACATGTCAGCTAAAAATCTAATAGTCAAATTAATAGTAGGTGCTGGCCAAGCTGCTCCATCTCCACCAGTCGGACCGGCTTTAGGTTCTAAAGGTATAAAAGCCATGGATTTCTGTAAAGAATTTAATGCTCGAACAGCCAATTATCAAGTCGGTGTACCAATACCAGTTTTGATAACTATTAAGCCAGATAGATCTTTTCAATTTGAAATGAAATCACCACCAACAGGGTATTTGTTATTGAAAGCTTTAAACAAAGATAAAGGACATGGTCAGCCTAGTGCTACTAATAATATCGGGACTTTAAGTCTAAAGCATATTTATGAAATTGCCAAAATTAAGAAGACTGATAATAGGCATACTTCTTTGGATATAAAGGGTATTGTCAAAAGCATCGTTGGGGTTGCTAGGAGTATGGGCATTAAAGTTATCCCATGATTTAATTTTATTGTTTATACAGTATAGATGATAATTAATATAGTTTACCTGTAGATAGTTTTTTTTTTTATATATATTATCAATTTTTATAAAAAAAAAAAAAAATCAAAATCAAAATAAAATAAAATAAAATAAAAGGCTAGAGGGGGGCAAGATATCAAAAATGTAAGAACCAATTGAAACTTTGCTATGTTTTATTGTTACTCTGTATTCAGTATTACCATTTATCATGAAATATAAGTACAATTAAAAGGTATGTTTTAATATACAGTGCTGATATATACACAAATAATTTAAGCAAAAAAAGCATACACACACACACACATGTATATATATATTTACTATATAATTTAATAACTACGTCTTTTATGCTTATTGATGTTTTTTTTGTTTTTTTGCTTTTTTTTATTATTGCTGTAATGTTTTTTGTTATTCTTTTTATCAAAATCTCTTTTACGTTTTAGATTATTTGCCAAAGTTTTTTGGTGGTTTGCCTCATCATTTTCATTGTTAGCATATTCGTCTTCTTCTTTAGTTTTTACACTTTTCGGAGTCAGTCTAGTATAAATCAGATAATAAGCATTTGGTTCAGCCAAAACCTGTTTTTCCGTGATCTTGTTAATATATTCATCGTCATAAGTAGCCCAACTTCCATCTGGTTGTTTGCAATGAGCTACATAATGACCAGAACTTAAGGATCTGCCTTCATGAACAACAACTCCAATCAACTGATATTTAACAGGCTCATTGGTTTTGCTCGTTGTCTCGTTCTTGTCCATGTATGAGGATAAATCTAATAAACTTTGATAAGCAATACCTTGTTTCATTTTGGACGATTGAACACCATCAAATCTAAATCTTTTTAAATGCACAACCAAAGTTTCTGGGGCTCTCATAATAGTATTGGTTTTAAGCGCATGTGTCCTTTTACCACATTTCTCACAAACATATCCATTATTATCTTTTTCATTTTTAATTAACTCTGGTTGGAAGAAATCACTAATGGCCTTTTCAACACTATAATTCTTACCGTATGTTGAATTTCCATTGCTGTATCCAACTGGGCCGTTATTTGTACTGTTGATACTATTTTCATTTGTATTAGTAGAACTAGCGTTGTGATTATTCATAGTATCAGAAGTAACATCAATTGCGTCATTATTTACTTTGCTTGAAAAATGTCTTGTATTATGGGACTTTGTTGCTGTCTCGTCACTCCCAGTAGTAGTGGTAAGAATATTGTTATTGGTATCAGTGGCAGAAGTAGCGGCACTAGTATCTTGGTTCAAGTTTGATACACTATAATTTTTTTTTTCTTTTTTCAAGTTCAAAGATAAATCATAAAATAATTGCTCAGTGGTCGAAATTGCCTGACAAGATTTGCATAAAACTTTTTGCTTCAACATTCCACCGAAAATATCATAAATAATACTTTCAACCATTTTGTGACCTTTAGGAACACTATCTTCTTGTAATCTACTCATCAAAGACATAAAATATTCGTGAGAATCTTCTTGCTGCCAGACACTCATCATGCAATTAATATCCTCCAATCTATTAATTAATTTTTTGGGATTGAAATAGCCTTTGGAGGCTTTCTTGTTTAGAGAGATATTATTACCGTCAATGTGATCAATATTATTGACATTTACATTGTTGTAACCATCCAACCAAAGTCTTTTACTAGTTTCAGCTAAGATTTGAGTAACCGAATCTTTTTTAATGGTGTCCTTATAAACCCCTTTTAAAACATCCAAAAGATAGTATTCAATAGCAGGGATATGTAATAAAGCTTGGACAGCAGCATTGGTGTAGCAAGTTACACCATGGTTCAATAAGCCCATCGGTTTCAATTTTTTAAAAACATTGTCCCAATTCTTGATAATTCTTCTTGGTGGGTTTGATCCTTTATCATTAGGGTCCTCACAAAATCTGTATACATCAGAAAGTTCCACTGCCTTATGTGAAATGACTTGTGGAGATTTTACTGATGGGGATGATGAGCTTTCATTAAGTTTTTTAGGTTGTTGTGGGTGATCTTTTTTTTCTTTACTTTTTTCTTTACTTTTTTTTTTTTTTTTTTCTTTTTGTTCGTCATCATCTTCATCATCATCGTCTTCGCCATCATCATCATCATCATCATCTTTTTCTTCTTCTTCTTTTTCATCATCATCATCATCCTCATCATCATCTTCTTCCTCTTCTTCTTCTTCTTCTTTCTCTTCGTGTTCTTCTCTTCCTTTAGCTTCTTCATATTCTTCATCGTTATCTTCTTCATCTTCATCTTCTTCTTCTGCTTTTTTTTCTAAATATTCTAAGGTTTTTTTATGCAATTCTTCACTTTCATCGATAGATAGATTCATATCTGAAGATAACGTGGGTGATTTTGAATCATGTGAAGCAAAAATACTCCCATTATGTATAACGTTATTATTACTGGTATTGTCACTGCTTTCGCTATCTTGATCTTCGTAATAAGTTTCATCATTTTCATATTTAGTAGCACTTTCTTGTGCTGATTTATAATCAGAATCAGAAGATGACGAGGTATTAATCCTATCAGTAATAGTAATACCAGTATTGTTAATATTCTTGTTGTTGTTGTTATTTTTATCATTATTATTGCTACTCTTTTTGCTTTTAGTAGATTTTTTTGTCAATGGTAAACCCTCCATTTCAAAATCAAACTCTTCGCTAATACTAATGCTAGTTGGGTCTTTAATTTTGATTTCATTATCATTATTTATATGAGTGGCAGCATCCTTAATAGTACCAAAAATTTTCTGAACACCTTCATCAATATCTTTATTATTCTTAGCTGGAAAGTCGTCTATTTCCTGTTGGTTGTTTTCTTTTATATTATCGGTATTTAAATCAATTTTTGCACCTATAAACTTTTCCACAGATTTATCAAAACTTTGATCCATTTTTGTCAAAGTTTTTTTGAACAAGTCTTCCCCTTCAACATCAAAATCATCTTCATTGTTGTTGTCATTTTGTTCGCCTTTGATAGGACTATAGAATTCATCGCTCAACTCAACATAAGCATCATCGTCATTAATTATTCCAGTATTACTTGTTGTCTGTTTCTTTATTTTCTTGGTAGCCTTATTGTTGGTTTTGTTATCATTGTTGCCTGCTGAAACATATAATCCAATTGCTTCTTGTAAACTACTAGGCAATTTTCTTTTCTTTTCAGACTTAGATTCAGAATAATTATTGGTCTCTCTGTCCATGTTATTATTGTCTAATGTATCAAGATTATCCTTTTTTCTTTTGTTGCTATTTGTGCTATTGATTTTAGATATAATCAAATATGAGGATGGTTTAATATCGACTGTATCTGGTGTTTTAGAAATTATAAACGGCACTGGATTAGAAACGATCCTATCTACTAACGGTTTCAATGAAGTTTCGTCCTTGGTGTTAGTTTTATTGGTATTAGTATCTGGTATCTTTAGCATTCCTCCAAAACCAAAGTCAAAGTCAAATATTATTTAATTTCTTCTTTTTTTTTTATCTGTTTAAAATTATTAATATTGAAAAGAAAAAAAAGGAGAATTGTAATAAATATAAGACCTTTATTACTATTAACTATAATAGTATTTGATTTATTTTACTAGTGTTTACCACTACTTTTTTCTTTTTTCTTTTTTCTTTTTTCTTTTTTTTCTTTTTTTTTTTTTTTTTTTTTTCTATTTTTCTTGAACTTTGACATTTGTTCACACGTTTCTTTTTTTCTTTCTTTTTTTTTTTCTTTTTTTTTTTTTGTTCACTTTTCTTTTTTTTTTCTAAGGGTAAAACTTTAACAATCGAGAGAGAAACAAAAAAAAAAAAAAAGTAAATAATCGGATTTCGCACAACTGAGAGAAACGGACAAAAAAGTAAATGTGGGTTAAGAAGAAGAAGAAGAAGAAGAAGAAGGCGATTCCTTTTATCCGATTTGTTCCTTGCTCACTTGCACCCCCCCCCCCCCCCCTCCCGCCTTCCTCAGGCTATTATGGGGTGTCTAAGATCTCCACTTGCTTGCTCGTATTTTTTTTTTTTTTTTTTTTTTTAATGTTATTTACAGTGATTATGTATGGTATCTATTTATAGAAACAACCGCAAACATATACAAAAAAAAAAAAAAAAGAAAAAGAGAGGAAGTATTTGCCCGTTAGTTTCCGACGAATGCAAATAGAAATTAAATTAATTTGCTATAAACAAATAGAATGGAGATTTATTACCGCCCATCACCCATTTTTATTTGTGCCTAGATTTATTATCATTAGTGACAACTATTAATTCTTGTTTACAAAACAAACTTATCAAATTTATTTATGTTTTTAACGATAAGAAAGAAATAAATAAATAACTTACGATGACTTACATCTTCTTTAAGTTAGTGGCTTGTCATTTACCAATGACCATATTACTACTAATATTATTACTTTATTTTTACTTTGTGTCTTACATTATCAAATATTCTAAAATGAAAACATAAATGATGCCTTTCAAGTTCCAATTAAGGTCAGTTGACCTTTTGAGGTATTTTTTTTTCCCCCTCCCCCCCCCTCTGTTTTCATTTTTATCCTTTCACCTTGTCTTTAGCTTTCAATCACTATTGAAACTCTTAGTAACATCGTTTATTTACCCTTGAAAACAGATAGCATAATGTCCAACTAATTTGATGACTCTCCACGTTCCTCTCTATTATTCTAATATTAATTTTTAAAACTATATACACACTCGTCTTCTTTCCTTTCTCGCCTATAAACAACTCTGGCGGCTAAATAATTCAAATCAAAAATAAAATTTGTATATATAAAAGAAAGAGCATTTCATTTTAATTGATGAAATGAACAAATATTTCTAATTCACTTTCCTTTTAATTTTTTTTTTTTTTTTTTTAATTTTCTATCTATATTATTGCTGATGATATAAGGTTTCATTAATATCTATCTTAACAAGAAAAAAAAATATCAATAACAATTATACTCACAAACAAATAAATAAATAAATAAACACAAAAAAAATAATGTCTAACTTACCAGATTTAGCTTCTTTGTCCATTTCTTCAAATGCAGATTATCCTCACCTAGATTTCCCGGGTAAAGAACAACAAAAGGAAGCCGTTATTGACATTCTAGATAAACAAGGTTTTATTCCAGAAACTGTTATTGAAGAGGAAGTAGAATGGTTTTACACTAATTTAGGTATTGATGACCAATTTTTCAGTAAAGAAACTAATGACACCATTGCTAACTTGGTTTTATCTTTATATTGCTCTAAAGTGGATTCAATTGTTAAGTCAAAATTGTCTCCTTTATCATTCTCGCCAGTATCCTCTTCTTCAACCAATAATACTAGTGCCTTAACGATTACTAACAAAGTTGTTACTGAAAATCATGCTATTTATATGGATAGTAATATTCCAAGCAGGTATGACGTAGAAATTGATGATAAATACTTAGACAACTCTACCTCTACAACAAGTTATCGTTTACAATCTTTCCAGAAGGTAAGCTCTGGTATCAAAATCACCTTTATATACGAAAATGATTTCCCAAATAATGAAAACAAAGACCAAAGCATTGAGTCAATCTCAGATTCGAATTTATTAAACACCATTTCCTTCCAAAATAAAAAATTATATCAGCTAATTTTGAACAAAGTTGGTGAAAGAGAGGGGCCAGTTATCCAAGCATTACCCTCTGTTGCTAACCCTGATGAATTGAGAATTGTTATTGGTTACAAGAAGCACAGTGCCAAGCACTATTATAGCTCCTTATGCAAACTATTTTCGTATTACAATGTTATTCCTAACAAAATTTTCTTGGAAAGTTTTGCCAATGACATGAACATTTTTTCTATCTATATTTCTAAAAAGGACAACAATGGCGTTGAGGGACAAAATTTTGAAATGATTATTAATCAAATTGTCAAAGAATGTTCTCTATTGTATTGTATTCCAACCACCTACTTTGATCAAGTGTCTCAATTTTCTCCTCAAGAGGCTATCTATGCCCATATTGGTTCTATTTTCATTAACCATTTCATTGATAGAATTGGTAAATTTGATGGTGAATCTAAATTGGATTTGAATTCTATCAATAATGATTTATTGGAAATCATTATTGCTTTGAAGAAAAAATTAAGAACTCAATCATATAGTCAAACTTTTATCATGGAAACTTTAGTCAAACACAAAGATATTGTTTGTAAACTATTTAAAAACTTTGCCCTAATTCATTACATAAGTTCCAATTCTGTTACAGCTAGTACCGGTTTACAACACACTACATTATCCTACCAAAGGTTGGAAACTGTCGAACCATTTGCTAACGAGGAAAGTTTTGAAAATACCTTATTAAAAGTTGTTCCAAGTGATGATTCTCCAGATTATTTGATTTTGAAAACATTAAACATCTTTAATAAGTCTATTTTAAAGACAAACTTTTTCATTACTAGGAAAGTTGCTATTTCATTTAGATTGATTCCAAATTTTATTTTGAACAATGATGAGTTTCCAGATGTTCCCTATGGTATTTTCTTTGTTGTCGGTTCTACTTTTAAGGGATTTCACATTAGATTCAGAGATATTGCACGTGGTGGTATTAGAATTGTCTGTTCTAAAAATGAAGACGTCTATGAGACTAATTCTAAGATGATGATTGAAGAAAATTACAATTTGGCTTCTACCCAACAAAAGAAAAACAAAGACATCCCAGAAGGCGGTTCTAAAGGTGTTATCTTAATGAATACTGGGTTATTAAATACGCAGGATACCTTTATTGCTTTTCAAAAATATGTTGATTCTATTATCGATATTTTAATTAAAGATCCATTGAAAGAGCAATATGTTGATTTGTTAGGTGTCAATGAAATTTTATTTTTTGGTCCAGATGAAGGTACCGCTACATTTGTTGATTGGGCTACCACACATGCTAGAAAGAGAAATTGTCCATGGTGGAAATCTTTTTTAACTGGTAAATCTCAAGATTTGGGCGGTATACCTCACGATGTTTATGGTATGACTTCATTAGGTGTCCGTGCGTTTGTTGAAAGTATTTATGAAAAAGAAGATTTGCTTGACTCCAAAGTTTACAAGTTTCAAACTGGTGGTCCAGATGGTGATTTAGGCTCCAATGAAATTTTGTTATCATCCAAAAATGAAGTATATGTAGCCATTGTTGACGGATCTGGTGTTATCGTTGATCCTCAAGGTTTAGATAAGAATGAGTTAGCTTCTTTAGCTGAAAAAAGAGTCACATGTAGTCATTATGACTTGGCCAAATTAAGCACCACTGGTTTTTTTGTATCTGTTGATGCCATTGATTTCAAATTACCAAATGGTGAAATTGTTCCTAATGGTACTACTTTTAGAAACAAATTTCATACTGATGTTTTCAAATATGTTGAAAAGGTTGATATTTTTGTCCCATGTGGCGGTAGACCAAGCAGTATTAATTTATCGAATTTACATTGTTTCATCGATCCTAAGACCAACAAAGTGAGGATTCCATATATTGTTGAGGGTGCTAACTTGTTTATTACCCAAGCGGCTAAGATTGCCTTGGAGGAACATGGCTGTGTTTTGTTTAAAGATGCTACTGCTAATAAAGGTGGTGTCACTTCTTCATCTATGGAAGTTTTGGCCTCATTAGCTTTAAATGATGATGATTTTGTCAAGATTTTTGTTGGTAATGTTAATGGTACCTATGACAAATACGTTAAGTTTGTTCAGCAAAAAATTAAAGCCAATGCTGAAGCTGAGTTCCATCAATTATGGGATACACATGAAAAAATTGGCACTCCTATGGCTACTCTATCCAACACGTTATCTGCTTCCATCAATAAATTAAATGATGATTTGATTAATTCTAGTGAATTATGGTCGAATGATTTGAAATTACGTAATTACTTATTATTAGAATGCGTTATTCCAAAGATCTTGGTTGATATTGCTGGCAAAGATAAAATTTTGAACAATATTCCAGAAGCTTATTTGAAGGCTATGTTAAGTGCTTATTTATCTAGTACATTTGTTTATAAGTATGGTATTATTGATATTAATATGGGTCACTTTTTGGAATTTATTGGTGATTTAAATAGAAAATCAGTTAGTGCTTGAACTTATTTTATTATTATTATATATATATATATATATATATATTTATGTGTTGAAATATCTTTATTTAAAAAATATAAAATTGTTATTTAAAAAAAAAAATGTATTTATATAAAACTAGAAAATAGCATGACTTAAATATTAAAATATCCTAGACCAGATTTACATGGAACAACATTATTAATATCATCAGCACTATTTGAACAAATTCTTGGAGTATAGCTGATGAACAGTTGGTCAGGATCAATAGGATTACTTTTAACAATATTTGTCATTACATCACCTTCTGATACATTTTCGTGATAGTTGATTATTGTTTCCAAATTGTCCTCAGTGTAAGAATGTACATTACCATCTCTATCAATGCCACCAAACTCAATAAAATCATGATTCCAATTATTATATATCACTTTTCGATAATTGGAACCAATTAATAACCCGTATTTATTATTAATACACCCTCTAACTTTATAACTTTTGCCCATACAAGGTTCATTAGGCGAAATTTGGAAACTGTTAATAACATAATTCACGTTAATTCCACCTCTTAAATCCAAAACATCTATTTTGTTGCTTTTCCTTTTCAATATATACTGATAATGTCCATTTGCACTACTTAAAATTTGGGAAATTCCATTCCCATGGTTCAAAGCATCTGAATAAACTAAATCTGTGCTTTGATTGTTGTTCTGCTTACTTCTCAAGTCAATTCTATAAATCCTATTTTTATTATCACCAAAAAGTACCGCGTTATTCATACGTTGTTCTTTTATATGGTAGTCATCGTAATCACTAAAACATGTAACTATGGTAGATTTGGATATATTGTGATTATTAGGTTTCCACGTTACTATTGGATCTTTATAATTTAAATCGTATAATGCTATCTTATCTTTAACGGATCCACTTAAAAATTGGAAATCAGAAATAAATGATAAGGAATAAACTGTTTCATATTTTTCATTTGTTGGATTTTCAGTCGAATAATTAAATAAACTGGTTATTCTTTCTTCCTCGCAGTAATTTATTTTGTGTAGTTGAAGTGGTAAATTCTTATGAGATAGTATTACTAATTTGTTGGTATGGGTATTATTATTTTCGCTGTCAACGTATAATGAAAGTTTGGGATGAATTACGCCAGTAATGATAGAATGCGGCTTAAACCATCTATAAAAAGGGACTAAAATTTTTGGTGCTTTTATTTTTGCATTGTTTTTATTTTTGTTTTTTCCACCATCCTCGGGAACTAAATATAGTCTAACCCCATAATCATTATGGAAGGTAACTGTCCCAGTTCCATCAAAACACCACTGTGCATCTGTACAAACAACCGGTAAAGATTGTAGTGTATCACAACAAGATCTATTAATTAAAAAAGCATTATTAGTTGTTCTTGATAATTTGGGAAATGTATAATCTGGATATTTTTTTGTTAATTTATACCACTCATAGTATTCTTTTTGTAATATTTTATCAATGCTGTTTCCATAAAATAAGCTATCAGTCGAAGCATACATTCCAACTGTTTTTTACGCATAGTAAGAAATAAGAAATAAAATCTTTTTTAATTTAATTTTTAATTTAATTTTTTTCTTTTTTTTGCGGGTTTCTTGTATTATAAAAAAAAAAAAAGATGGGACCAAAACATATTGACAACTTTGAAAGAGTTTGAGTTAAAATAATATCAATAATATTCGGGTAACATTCAGTTTTCCTTTTTTGCATAAAAATTTGGTTTATTTGCCGTACTTTAAGAAAGACTGTGTTTTAAATCCAATAATGTTATTCACTAAAAGCGTTTTATTTTGTATTTACATTTATCCATTGGGACAGTTAAAATCGAATCATATTCTGAGGTACTAATACTTCAGGATTAAGCACCCGTTTTCCCTTTAACAATCACGTAGAATTCTATATTTTAGAATTATTTTCTTACAATATATATGTGCTATATTAGAGACGAAGAAACAATAATATATAAAAAGTTAATTAATTTAATATTTGGGGAAAAAATAATATAAAATAAAAGATTGACACCATTATGATTAATAATTTTTTATACATTAAATGTGACGATCAGCATCATAAGCGTAATTCAAGGCCATTAGTAGCAGTTATCAACTTGATTGATAATTAATTTCTTGTTTTATTTAGAATTTTATATAGGGTAAATATAAAATACCATATAAATTATAAACAATCATTAAGAATATCTTTCAAGAGATTCTTCCTTTATATACTTTTCTAATTTGTTCTCAAATTCGTTCCTTTACCTTTATTGTTGTTCTATTGTAGCCGCATGTCTTATTCAACATATGGCTTTCACCTATTTTTCATATTATTAATTATGTTAGAGTAATAGTTATACTTTTTTCTTCGACTAATAATTTATATTGCAACATTTTCAAGAACAGCCTTGTTGGCGCAATCGGTAGCGCGTGTGACTCTTAATCACAAGGTTACGGGTTCGATCCCCGTATAGGGCTTTTCTTTTTGGTTAATTAATTGTTGTCGTTTTTTAAGCAATTTTTTTTTTATTTTTATTATTATTATTTTTATTATTATTCACATATATATGGTAAAAACAAAATCTTACAAGTGTATACAGAATAATCTATTTAATTGTTCAGGTATATTATTTACCAGTGTCATGTGATTTAAACCAATTGTACATTTTTTTCCTGTTGCGATTCTTCTTCTTCTTCTTCTCCTTCTTCTTTCTCCTCCTCTCGCTTTTCCGTATTTCCTTTAGATTCCTTTTTAGAACGTTCATGTGCAGTTTTCTTATTAGAGATGAATAAGGAAAAAAGAAATCCTAATCCACACAAACCAATACACATATAATAGACATTTCTGATGGATTCGTTTAATAGAACAGCCAACAATGAATTATGACCATCGAAGTGAATACCTCTGTATGAAATGATCTCATCAATATTCATACCATAAACACTTAAACTGGGATTCGCACTGACTTTATTAAGTAGACTTACATCAAAAATCATATTAGAAAAAATACCACCAAAGGCCATGCCTAATAACTTAAATAACGAATAAATAGAGGTTAACGAAACCAACTCCATTTTTGCAAATGGTTTAGTTTTATCAATTTGTGCTTGAACAGCTATTAATGTGGTTTGAACAACACCACCAAACGCTATTCCCGGCAAAATTAAAAATCCGATTTTGTCACTACTATTAGAATTAACAGAAAATAAACACAATATACCGCTCCCAATAATACCGAGCATAGAAGCTAAAACAATAAAGGGTTTTAAAATCCCTGTTTTTTTATTGACAATACCTAAAGTTGGAACAGTTAGACAGTTAGCAACTAGCATTGGAATCATATGAACACCAGCTTTCCAAGCGGTGTTGTTGAATATAAGTTGAAAATATTGAATAATGTAAAGATTAGCGCTTATAAAAAACCCTGAAACTAAAAAATTTGTTAAATTAGTACAAACAATAGAAAAGTTATTGATTGTGGATTTGGTAATCAATGGGAACCTTGGCGCTTGGTCATTAAACAAATACATGGTAAATTTTTCAAAAATAAAATAGTCATAAATAAATGACAAAATAACTAAAATCCCACCTAAGGTTAATAAAGTAATCACAGCGCCAGAATTCCATGTAAATGAATCACCGCCAGCAAAAGTTAACCCCAACAAGAATAGAGTAAATCCAGCAGTTGATAAAATAAAACTTGGGATATCAAATGTAACCATAGTTTCATAATAGACTCTATAATAAAAGTGCCTGGTTCCCATGCTTTTGAAAAAGTTCCCAACTGTTGCAGGTAAATTTTTACAAGTTTGTAAATCAAAAGAATTGAATTTAAAAGAAAAATAAAAAAGAACAAATGCTAAACCGCCTATTGGTAAATTAACATAAAAACACCAACGCCAGGTAACATGTGTAGTAAATGCACCACCAATAAATGGACCAGCAATAGATGCTATTGCGAAGGTAATGCTCATAATGGAAATAATAAACCCTCTTTTAAACTCTGGGACGATTTGAGAAATAACAATAAAGCATAAAGTTTGGATACCACTACCACCAACACCAGCGATAATTCTTCCACCAATTAACATATTCATTGAAGTAGCAACTGCTGCGATCAAAGAACCCAATTCAAAGATAAAGATGGAAACACTTAGACTTATTTTAGTACCAACCTTTGCAGAAATACGGCCCCACAATAAACTGAAAACACTACTTGGTAAAGAGTAGCCAGTAACCATCCAACCAGATTTTGAATAGTCATTAAACTGCCTCGAAACTTGCTCAATACAAGTGCTAACAATAATAATATCTAAAGCGGCTAAAAATAAAATTAGACATAATGAAGCAACAACCGTAAATAATTTAACACCATAATAATATTCATCGTGTTCAGCATTTGCCTCTTTAGAATGTGATGGCTTCGTATTTTGTCCCTCGATAGTATTTTGAGTGTGAAGCAAAGAAGTATCGTTATTGGATAATATTGAATTTGTGTGTATAATTTCTATTTCCTTAGTGGTACTGTTATTATTATTAATTTTTGACATTACTGGATGCTCAATGATTTCTCTGATTGCAAAATGTCACAATTTTAATGTAAATACAGTTTTCAGCAGAATTGAAAAGAAAGAAAAAAAAAATGAAAGATCTAAAATATTCTACTCCTTATATATATATATATATACATATAAACAGATGGGGGTTTTTTTTTTCATTTACTTTTTAGAGGTTATTTAATATTTATTTAGATAAATTTTCCTATGGCCTTCGTTCTTAAAAGTGAGTCAAGGACTTAATACTATATGCTTTCTTTTTCTTTCAGCAGCCGTTCATGTTTTGCATTTTTAGGTGTAAGAATCTTTTTTCTTTTTTTTTGGTTTTGGTAAAGTGTTATTGCCATGGAGATAATTATTGTATCTTGTATGGAAATATTATATACGTGGAGTTAAGCGTAGATGCGTAATTTACATCACTATGGATAAAAAGATTTGCTCTGTTTTTTTCTATCAAGAAATTAAAAAAGTATTATTGATTAGTAATTGTTTTTTATTGTTAGTTTTTTTTTTTTTGCCTTGGGTAACGGCTAGAAAAAGCTAATGAATTCTAAGTTGAAGGATGAGTAATAATAATTATTACAAAGGGTTATATAGTTGTGAAATTTAGCTATTTTTTATTTATATAAAGTAAATTAAATCTAAGATCTTATTACTCTTTATTTATATTCCATTTTTAAAAATAATAAAAATATTGTATAAATTTAGTAATCAAAAGTTGTAAAATTAAACAGTTGAAAATAAACAAAAAATAAACAAATTAAATTATATTGAATGGAATGTTTCGGACATCAGCTTAAGTGCATCATTTAAAACCGTCTTAGACAAACAAAAAAAAGAAAAAAAAAAAAAAAAAAAAATATGGGAAATTATTTATTTTTTCTTTTTTCTCTGTTTATTTTTCTATTTATTTCTTAAAACTAAAAATGATGAACCATTTATCCTACTTTTATAACAACTCACATTACACTTTACGTCCTTTTTTAAAAAGAGAAAGGTGACACATAATTGACTAATCACAGATAGAAGATGGGGTATAATGGTTTCGGTATAGATTTGATGCAGCCAGCACCACCTAAAAAGCCATTATCGGAGATGACGCCAGAAGAACAAGGTGAATATGGGGCAAATATGATTGTGAATTTTATGAGTTCTTGTCCAGGTAAATCGATAATTAGTGGGGTTACCGGTTTCGCTTTGGGTGGAGTTTTCGGTTTATTTATGGCCAGTATGAACTATGATACGCCAATTCATGTTCCCGGTATGCAAAATCCAGTGATGAAAAATATTAACGACTTACCATTTAAGCAACAAATGAAATATGCCTTTGTAGATATGGGTAAGAGATCTTGGAGTAGTGCTAAAAATTTTGGGTATATCGGTTTAATTTATGCCGGTGTAGAGTGTTGTGTAGAAAGTGTTCGTGCCAAGAATGATTTAAATAACGGTTTAGCAGCTGGTTGTATAACTGGTGGTGCATTAGCATATAAAAGTGGTCCGCAAGCTGCTGCTCTAGGTTGTGCAGGTTTTGCTGCCTTTTCTGTTGCAATCGATATGTATATGAGAAATGAAAATCGTACACCACCAAAAAATGATTTTGACGAGTAGATCTTAAATACAGAGAAAGAACGGAATTATGGATGTAATTACCATTATTACATTATGTTTTTTTTTTTTTTTTTTTTTTTTTTGTAAATAATCACTGTTTTCCCTGTATTTCATTTCAATTTTACTTTTTTGATAAAATATATATGTATATATACATATACCCTCCCCCCTTTCATTACTGTATATTAATTAATAAAAAGTACTATAATAATAGATTTTTTTTTTATCTTAAGGTTTTACATTCTGAATAAATAATGGATTTTGTTTTATTGCTAATTGTTTTAAAGACAATAAAAGTAGCAACAAATAAATACAGACAGAGGATGTAAACAATAGTATTACAATGAAAGAAATGAAATTGTTCCGTATACATCTGGAAAGAAAAAAAGGCAAAAGAAAAAAAAAAAAAAAAGAAAAAAAATAACCTTTATCCATCTACTAAAAAGCAATATAAAAATAATAGTAATAATACAGTAATATATTCAAAATTAAAAGCATTATAATACAAAATAACCAAAAATACAGTCGTCCGCTATGTCTAAACAGAAAAAAGCCATTGGCTTTTAGGGTAGTCCCCTTTGAATAATCGTTATGAAGTTTTGTAAATTTATCCAAATCTCTCATGAACCTTATATAATTGTTAGTTATAGATTTCTTAAGTTGTTCCAAATCTTCCATTGTATCTATGTTAATGTACTGAATATCATTTTCAACACTAACAGCAGTTACATTACCATTTTTTTGATTGGCAAACCTTGAATTATCTCTAATATTTCTGCCACCAGTACTATAAGTACTAGACGGTTCACTATTTTCCGACAAACTTTCTCTAAATGTCATTTTATTATGATTGGTCTCTGTTAAATAAGGCAACGGTATTGGTACTCCAAAATTTAGGTTTGTTCTCCTTATGGCTGCTGTGTATGCGGTGCTTTGTTGAGATGAAATGGGATGTGTATATAGTATAGAATCTCCCTTAGGTATTGGTTTGGCAGATGAATTGATAATATTATCTTTAAAAGTTGGTTTAAAAGGAGGATCCTCTCCATAAAAATTCGGTGCTTGATCAATTTTTGTAGTTGAGTCATCGTTAAAATATAGATGATGATTATTGACCCTTCTATAATCGTGTATTCTTTTTTTATTATAAATATAACTTTGCTTTTCCTCTTTTTCTGTCTTAGGATCATAATTTTTATTTATCCTTCGAGTAACACTATTAGGACCATCACTACGTGATATAAATTTTTTGTCAAGTCTGGGTGTTATGGATTCATCTACATCCTTTTTAATGTAATTGTCCTTTTCAACGGTGTTTTCATCTTGATTATCCTGTTGATTAAATAATCTATTTATTTTGGAGATCCTGCGTTTACTTTGTAAAAGCGATTCGTGTGATGGTAAAAATTTTGTTCTTTTATTATCTTCTGTAGTACTATAAGGAAGAACCTGAACCTTATCTTGGTAGCCACCGCTTTTTCTGTTGCTACTATTATTTCGAAGAATATTATAGTTCATCCATCTGTTGTTATTTTATTTTATTATATTTTATTTTATTTTTTTTGAAATAAGCGTTGTGATTTATATGGTAAGTTAACTAAACATTAGTAACCAAGTTCCTTAGCAGCAAGAACAATAAATATATTCACGATTCTTAATTTTGTACAATCCTAGATGATTAAATATTTTTAATAAAATTACCGAAAATTACTCCTAATTCGGTAAAAGTGTTATTTTTGTTTTCGGACTTGCCATGAATAACAATTTTGAAAAAATTATGTGAACACGTCGTAACTTTATACTCATTCACTGTACAGATCAAATACTAAAAAGCAGGGGAAACCTAAGTAATAAAATAAAATAAAAAAATAACATAGTATCTGTCAGAAATATGAAAAAAACGACAAATCGAATGTTAACTGTAGAAATAGGACAAAGAGAGCCAAATAGGAAAGAAAAAAAATAGAAAACATACAGATGAACCCCATAAGTATAAATAAATATAAGTAAATAATTTATTAATAATATTAGACCATAATCTCTCTAATTTTTCCCCCTGCTTTTTATATACCAAATACATAACCAAAAAAAAAAAAAAAAAAAAAAAAAAAAAAAAAAAAAACGAAAAAGAAAAAGAAAAAAGCTTAAAAAATTAAATTAAAAAAACTGGAGAAATTTTTCAATTAAAATTAAATTGTTGGTCACCAACCCCCGAACCAAAACCGAATGCATTTTGGTTACTAGAAGGAGCCGCCATGGTGGCATCAACAGTATCTTCCTCCTCACCAAAGTATTTCTCAATAATTTGGAAAGCCTTTTCATAAATTTTTTCATTACTATCTTCTTGACAAACAAAAATTTTTTCCATGCCACCTGCACGTTCGATAAATTCAGCATATTGATTAATTGGAGCACCACGAGCTTCTTTTTCAGCCTCGCCAACTTTCAAAATATTTTCCAATGCATCTAAAGTAACCTCTTTAATTTTATTATCGGCAATCTCCAACAAGTCACATAATGGCTTAATACACCCCTGGGCAACCAAGTAATGAATTATATCTGGCTTTTGTAGCCCACCAGAAGAAGCATTAGAAATAGCCCAACAAGCTTCCTTTTTGGTTTTATATTCAGAGTTTTCTAATAATTTTACTAGAGGTGGGACTAAATTGGACTCAATAACAGCTTGAATTTGTTCGGTATTACCAGCAGTAATATTAGATATGGTCCAACAAGCTTCTTTTCTAATACTTTCTTTAGTGGAGGCTAATAAATTTCTCAAAGCTGGTAAAACACCGCAATTAATTACAACTTGTGTTTGCAAATCATTACCAGTGACAATATTACCAACGGCTCTTAGAGCGGGTGTTTGTACCAATGTAGATTGGTGATCTAGCAACTCAACCAATCTTTTAGGAATTCTAGCATCAATCACAGCTTGTATGGATTCAGTAGTACCATCACTTAAGTAAGAAATAGCCCAACAAGCATCCACCAAAGTTTCAGTGTCTAAAGAATAGATTAATTTAGCCAAAGTTGGTAATGATTGGGAAACAATACTCCAGTCAGGCTGTGGTTTTTTACCTCTACATAGATTAGATAAAGTCCATGCGGCGGTTCTAATTAAAGAAGTTCTATTCATATCAAATAATGATAAGATAGGTTGCATTGCACCACAATTCAAAACATAATCTCTATAATTAGTACTATCACCAGCAACATTACCTAAAGCCCAAATAGCCTGTTCTTTCACTTCAATGCTCGAAGAATTTAATAAATTAATGAAAAGGGGAACCGCACCGGCCTCAACAACAACTTTAGTTTGGTCGCTAGTACCAGAGGCAATATTAGTCAAGGCCCAAGCAGCTTCTAACTGTAACATTTCTGGTTGATTTTCTTGCATAAACGTAATCAATGTAGGAACTACACCAGATTGGATGACAATATCAATTGGAGGATGATGCTCACGAGATAGAATTTGCCTAAACTTAACAGTGGCTGCTAGTTGTTCTTGTAAATTGGAAGATTGAATTTGTTGGATCATAGATGGTAATTCCTGTTGTAATTGTTTTAAAAATTGAGAATCGCTTTCATCATTACCGTTTAGATTGTTAAGATTGTTTTCATCATCCAATTCATTATCGGAAGTGCTTCCACCGTTGGAAACAAAATTTCTTCTTTTTGCTAAAACTTCATCTCTTTTAGCCTTTCTTAACTCAACTTGCTGAGTATCTCTACGACGACGCAATTCATCAGCGCTAAATCTGCCTTTGTTTTTAAAATTAGTACGTCTATAATCGGGAACGAATTTAGTACTACTAGATGCCAGTGATGTTGAGTCTGTTGGGTCCATTTTTTTTTTTCTTTTCTTTTTTTTTTTATTGTTTATGTGTGATTATATTGTAGTATGAGAGGATGAAGGCAAAATGGGAGTAGAGAGAACGTGAGATTTGCTGGTATTATTGATGTGAATGGTTTTTGTGCTTAACTTTGCGCTAAAGAAAAAAAGAAAATGAAAAAGAAAATGAAAATGGAAAAGAAAAAGAAAATGAAAATGAAAAAGGAAAAGAAAAAAAGAAAAAAAAAAAAAAAAAAAAAAAGAAAAAAGAAAAGCGTAGAAAACAAGAGAAAAAAAAAAGAAAAAGGAAAAAGGAAAAAGGAAAAATGGGAAATGGGAAATGAGAAATAGAACATGGAAAATGGAAAATTGAAAATGGAAAATGGAAAATGGAAAATGAAAAATGAAAAAAAAAAAAAAAAAACCAGAAAGTTATATAACAATACATAACCTGATATATAGTATATATATATATATATATTCTTCTCTTTCAAACTATAAAATTATAAACAGGTATATCAAACCCTTTTATTTTTTTCAATTCCATAAAAATATTGTTCACGTCCATATCTTATTACTATCCTTTCAGACTATAACCATGTTTATATACTTCTAAATAGCTAGATATCAATCAGCAAATTAACCTCTCCATCAAAAATTAGTCTTTAATAATTATTTTGCAAACATAAATTTATTGATAACAATAAAGTGTAAAGAACACTAAGCGTTTTTAAGGTTTTTTTTTTTTTTTTTTTTTTTTTTTTTTTTTTTTAGAGATTTTGTTTTCATCTCATGAATTTCTCACTTATTGTTAAGAATGCCTGAAAAGAACATATAAAAAATAATTAAATTAAATCGGCTCGGTATATATACGTACATACACATAGTAAAAAGAAAAAAAAAAAAAATTGGTATCATATTATTCGTTGGTATCATACAAAGATCAAAGATCAAAGATCAAAATAAAAATGGGTTCTCTAAATTTATAATATCACTAATATTTGGTATTTTAATCCTTCTTTAAAAATAACTTACCATTATTGTTTCCAGCTACTCCAGTAAAATTTCCAATTAAATTGCTAATACTAGTCTTACTATTACTGTTTGAATTCGACAGGGTACTAGCGTTACCGGCGGTGGTACCACTATGTCCACTCATACTAATAACTGGAACACTGGGCATCAATGTAGTAGAATTAGACATTGCTTCTCTTTCCACGTCATCTTCATATGAAGTCTCACTAGACCTTGATCTTGAACCTATACTAGCTGCATCAAACAAAGATGGGACTGTAGAAGAAGATGTCTGGGTCATAGGGGTTTGCACTCTAAAGGGAGAGTTGGTGTTACTGGCAACATTTTTACCGCCTGTGGTATTGTTAAAGTTGTTCATTTCTATAATTTCATTTGGGGTTAATCCGCTCAAATCTTGAATCTCTAAATCGTTACTTATACCACCGTTGAGTATTGTACTGCCCCTGGATAATGGATCCAGCTCGTACATATTATTGTATTTTAAGTCCGAGTAGGCCCATCTAGAATGGAATATCTTCTTCGCTATATTACTAGCGCTGTTAACTAATGAGGGGTCATTAATGATTTTTGGCAAATGATGATATTTGGTGTATTGGAAAATAGTAAACGATAATGTGGCACCAGCAACTAAATCTACAAAATAATGATGTGTTAAATACATAGTACTCCACCACAACCAACAAACGTAGAAAATGAAAACTGGCCTCAACTTTGGGAAAACATAACTGAAAAAAAGAGCTTCCATAGTAGCACAACCAGAATGTAAACTTGGAAGAGCACCAAATATAACAGCACTATTAGCAAATGCAGTGGAATACAAATCAATACCTAAAATTTCGTCTATTCTACGCAACCCGCCTGGACTACCCTTCATCCCATAATTAGCAGGTTGTATCCCATACAAATTTTTGTACCAAGGCGAAGCACTGGGGAATAAACTTTGTATAATAACACCGATCAAATTCATATAACCAAATGCAAAAGCGTAACCTCTTAAAAGCCTAGGTGGGCCAAACAAAAACAAAATAATAGCTACTACAAATGGAGCACCAAAATGGAACAACCCATAAGGAATCCAAGCCAATATATCGAAGAAATGGTTAGTGGAATTAGCCAAAATATCACTTAAATTGTCACCATAAAGTATAGTTTCCACAGCAGGTAACGCTTTAACGGAAATCGGACGTCTATAACTATTATTAAAAGTAGCGCTAGTAAAATATAAACCTAGCCAAGTTAAAATGGGCAATGCACTAAAGAAAAATTGCGAAGTTAATGGTATAATAAACAGAGTGCATAACATGATATAAAACAGCAATTTGCCTAATAATGGGGCCGGATTTAAAAAAAATACAAATATCCAAACACTTGATAAAAAAGAATAATGTATTATTTCCTTTGTGGTAAAAGTGTGATTTTGAAGGGCTTTTAAATTTTGCATTGGATTTAATGAGGTTTCCAAACCACCGACCTTACAATTATTGACCCTATCCTTTAGGAAGTACTGTTTGACGGCATTCATTTTTTTTTTAATAATGTTCATTTCTGTATTTATATTTGTAATTTGTATTTATATTTGTAATGAGAAAATGTCAAAGGAAACGATAGTATATATATATATATATATATATATCAAATTATGGTCGACAGTTTACCTTCTTCTTCTTCTTCTTTCCTTTTGCCTCGTCTTTGGTTCTAATTTTTTATTTTTTTTTTTATTATTTTTTTTCCTTCTTTATCTTTCCTTTTTGTTCTTTGAAATAGGCTTATATATAGTAAGGTGGGTCATATTGAAAGAGTAACAAAAAGTTAAAAAAAAGAAAATAAAAAAAAAAAGAAACAAACAAGCAAACAAGAGCCATAAAAAAAAAAGAAAAAAAAAATTTTGTTAAAGTGGCGAATTACAAAAGCTATTGCAAGAGAAAATCACTATACTTAGTGGGAGAGTAACATTTCTAAGAAATACGCGTACAAAACAATATAAATAAATAAATAAACAAAAAAATAAAATAAAAAGTTGATTAGAATTAAAAACAAAAACTAAACGAACATCAAAAATTTACAAAAACAAAACAACAAAAAAAAATATATAAATAAGTTGCACAGACATACACGCAGACACACACACACACACAACGTCAATTTACCTGTACGGTGTTTTACACCCAAGTGGGAGATGTAAGAGTCAGATTCTACATATAAACACCGGTGAGTGTATGTGTGAATCCTATAAAACTTAAACAAAAGCAATCTTCTTTCTACAATATCTCTCCCCCTTTTCTTCTTATAGCAATTTCAGTACATTATTATTATTATTATTTATGTAAAGAAACAAAGTCTACCCCGATACACAAGTACCATCTAGTAAAATGCAGCCTTTATTTAATTGTTGCCTTTTCTTTAAAACTTTTATACATCCAGGAAGACAGTTAAAAATACGACTTTTTTTTTTGTCTTTTTCTCTCTCCTCCCTTCGAACAAGGTATAAGTTGTACGCAACATAACCTTGTGATTTAAATAATATCTTTAACCCACCATAACCCCAAGCCTTTACAAAAATACAATTAGTTTTTTCTGAATAACCATTGCCAATTTGACACTTGCTTTAATTAGTTTATACATATAAATATAAAAATACTAGATACAAAAAAAAGAGAAAAAAACACGGTTATATATAAATGTATTCTACCTGTAAATAGATACTATATAAACATGAATACTGGTATACTTTAACGAATTAGATGCTAGCACACTGGATGTTTATTGTTATAATAATGACACACACACACTATTATAACAATAAACGGAAGAAAAAAAATTTTTTTCTCCCTCTTCTTCGACCAACAATCATGCAGAAAAACCGCAAAATATAAAAGCATCAGAAGTCGTAATAAAACAGACCATCAAGTCGTTCCCTTTCCCATCCTTAACGTATTTTTTTTAAAATTCAATAAACCAAAAGGTGCCAAACTAAACTGGTCAATAGATTAATCTTTTTTTTTTTAAATTAACAACGATAAAAAAAAACAAAAAATGAAGCGATTTACATTCAATTGTTTTTGATGCACACATTCAAAAAAATCAAACATACAACACACAATGCACAACGCAAAAAAAAACATACCAATAGCAATACCAGTATTAAATTCCAATTAATTATTAAACTTGAAGGTAGACAAAGAAAAAAAAACATGAATTGGAGAAGTAAACATTTTTCTATTAGCATAAAAAAACGTAATATAGTAGCAAACTCAAAAATAACTTCAACTTAACCAAATTTTTTCAGTTTAAACATTCGTAAAAAAAAAACTAGCACTTCGAGACATCTCTTTTTTTTTTAATTTTTAAAAACCAAAAAAGAAAAAAATTAAAGCTCTTCTCACGATAGTTTAAATAAATAAAATTAAAAAAAATTCAACATCAATGATAAAAAAGCAGCAGACACACAAATAAATGTGTTCCATATTAAAAAGTAAATATAAAGGGGCATAGTGAACAACGCAAAACATATAGATATTCCTATATATTTCTTCCTCCCTTCGTAAAAAAAAAATAATGTTTCAAAGATCATTCCTTTCCCAAAAAAAAAATCTTTCTCTTTCCCAAAATTAGACCACCTTTTTTTTCTTCTCATTCAGACATTAATTTTTCCCCATCCCAAAGGGAAAAAAAAAATTATCATCTAACCAAAAAAACCCAAAAATGTTTCTTTGATTTTTCTAAAAGACAAAAAAAAAAAAAACAAATATTTCAACAGAAAAATATCCTTTCTAAAAATATTTTTATTCTTTGAGATTCCCAGTCCCAGCAAAAAAAAAATAATATATTAATCAATTCGTAATAAATTTCAATCTAATAATAAAAATAAAAGCGAAATACGCTTCAAAAAATTTGAAACAAAAAAATAGAAAAAGCAACCTCTCGATCTCTTTTGGCTTCTTCATAACAACATCAAAGCACCAGCAACCATGGCGGAACCAAGCGTAATACCCAAAGCTTTTTGTGTACCAAAGTTAGAAGGAGCAGCGGCATTAGCTTGAACGTTCTTGGCTTCAGCAGTCTTTTCACCTTGGTGATGGGTATTGTTGAACTTACCATACTTGTGAGTACCGGTACTGGTCTTACTCTTAGAAACCAAATGATGGGTATTGTTGAACTTACCATACTTGTGAGTACCGGTACTGGTCTTACTCTTGGAAAACAAATGATGGGTATTGTTGAATTTACCATACTTGTGAGTACCAGTACTAGTTTTACTCTTAGAAACCAAATGATGGGTATTGTTGAATTTACCATACTTGTGAGTACCGGTACTGGTCTTACTCTTAGAAACTAAATGATGGGTATTGTTAAACTTACCATATTTATGGGTACCAGTACTGGTCTTACTCTTAGTACCTTGATGATGAGTGTTATTAAACTTACCATATTTATGAGTACTGTGAGTAGAAGTAGTAGTAGCTAGAGTAATAGTGGTTGTAGCACTGCTTGAAGTTTCATCAGCAGCAGTGGCCACTGCACTTAAAGCTGCTAAAGAAGCAATAGCAACTGTCGAATATTTCATTATTGTACTATATAACTATTATTGTTGTTGTATTGGAAAAAAAAAAAAGGTACCAAACCAAAATGTATCTTATTATATAAATACCGTTTAAAGTTCTATGATTCCACTTTAGAGCACTTGTTTTTCTTCTTTCTCTTCTTCGCTTGATGAAAAAGTATTTCAAGAAGCAAGAAACAAGAAGTTAAAACTTTAATGGAAAAGATTTAAGTCAAGTTAGACCAACCAAGATGAAAATTAACAAACCAAAAACAATTACAACTGTAAAAAAGAAGAAAAAAAAGAAAAATGTTAGATTATAAAAAATAAGAGAAAATTCATGTTGGACATAAGATGTTAAAAAAGTAAGTTCAAAAGAGAAAAGAGGAAAAACAGGTTCGAAAGAACAAATTAAAAAAAAAGAAAAAAAAAAAAGGAAAGAAATAGAAACAGAAAATAACTGGGTGAGCGAATAATCATGCACTTAAATTGACAAGAGTATTTTTTTTATACTATTTTTTTTTTTATTTTTTTAATTTTTTTTTTTTTTAATATTTACTCAAAGAACGAAAAAATTTTTTTACAATAAAAACCAAAACAAAAACAAAAAACAAAAACAAAAAAAAAACGCAAACGAAGCACACCAAGCATTTTATTATTATCTGATTATTTCTTTTTTTTTTTTTTTTTTTTTTTTTTTTGTTACTGTTTTTCTATCTCCGTGTACGTCAAAATACAACTACAAGATCTATTTTATTTCATTTTATACGCTATTGCGTATACATTTTTTATCTGCAACGACAAACAGTCAAACTTTACTACGATGTTTTGTAAGACTTTTTATCTCTAAAATTATGCTGAAGAATTAGTTGAAAATATACGCACAACCACCAAAAAAAAGAAAATTAACAACAAGAAAATGTTAGTTTAAAATAGGGGAAGAAAGCAACACTAAGGCTTATTATTTTTGGCTAAAAAAGGGAAATGTCAAGAAGACCAAGCCAAAAATGTTGTATGGCATTTTCTATTTACATATATAAAAGATACAAGGTTACGGAAATAATTCTCCTATTTAGGGTAATCAAAATAATATTAATAAATATTTACCTTAAAAAAAAAAAAAAAAAAAAAAAAAAAAAAAAAAAAATGCCGCAGAAAACGGGATGAGTTCCATTCTACAATCACGTGGGCTCTATACTTAAAATAAATACCGCCCGAAAAAGAGGCAAGCCGACGCTATTCATGTAGACTTCTCATTTCACTTTATTCAAACTGTATGTTTGTTACACTCAAATACCTTTTGGATTTCTACAAGGGGAGCATGCAATTCTAAACAATGTCACTAAAAATTTAAGACTAATATAGATATACATTTATATATATATATATGTTTATACCTAATTAAAGTGTATACTATTATTAATTTAGAACTTATTAATTATTACCTCGAAGCCAATTAAAAAAAACCCCCCCCACCACTACCATATGAACTTTATTGAAAAAGAAAAAAAAAACATAAAACCATTACTTAATCAAAATTTTAAAAAAAAAAAAAAAAAAAATTAAAGCGAGTGAATAAATCACTAAATAATAATTTATTATATTAGTGCGAAGTATTTTTTATTTTATTTTGGGATATATGAATATTGTAGCATTTTCTTTAATGGAAAACAGCAGAATTCATAATTACAATTAATTTTGACAACTCCTTCAAGGGTTGGGTGGTAAATTAATGTTACGGGTATCTTGCTGCTGAACATTAGTAGTAGTAGTGGTGGTAGTAGCCGTGTTTGGAATATCTGGTTGGTGAGATGCGGGAACTGCAACATTTTTGTCAACCTCAACTGAATTAGGGTTATTAGCCGCGTAATTGCCCTCAGAATATTGATTTTCCTTTTCCAGAATAACATCATTTATAGAAGATGAAGCGCCGCTCAGTTGACGAGAATGGTTGCCATAGGCCCTACCAGTGTTTTGTTGTCTATTAACGTTAGTAGTATTATCTTGGATGTTGTAATTACCATTTTCTAAATCACCTTCGTTGTCATTATTGTTCTTATCATTGGCTCCGAAATCAGGTTGTGTTTTATAATATTCTCTGTTAACGAGGGTCAAACCGCTTAATCTGTGCATAGAAACACCTATTTCACCAGAATTCTTCCAGACATCTTTGTAACCTTTAAAGTTGTTCATGATAGGTCTGATGATATTATACCAGAACAAAAATGAGCTCACACAAAATAAAACAAATGATAACCCTGCAAAGGCGATAGACGCTTTAGAAGATTTGCATGGCCTGGAATAGGTTGAATTAACGTACTGGCCCAAGTATGAATTATAATACAAATTATTACTACTATTGTAGGTAGAACTACAACTGTACCTACCATGCTGCTTAGCCAAAACAACAAAGGCACAAAGCCATAAAATGGTTACAATTATTTCACATAAAAAGAAAACACCCGGCATGACCCATTTTCTAGCAAACATTAGAATTAAAATTAAAGCAATTAAATAAAAACAGGAAATGGCGCTAGTAGCAATACCAAAATTAGTCTTGCTATCATGTCTTCCATAGGCATGAATGGTGTAACATGTCAAACCTAAAGTAATAACGCTAGAGGCAAACTGGAAAAAACGTAAAAGTGTTAATGGTATATATTCCTTAAATACATTTAAACACTTTTCTTTAAAACATTTTTTTTCTTGATTTTGTTGTTGTTCAGCATTGTTGTTGGTAGCGTATGTACCATGTGGAGTTTCTTGAACATACGTATTACGTCCAAATTCGGCCTCGTTATTGGCATCATCAACGTCGTACGCATTATTATTATTATTATTATTATTATTATTATTGTAGGTAGTCATAGTTGTCTATAACTTTTTCAGATATTTAATTTTTCCTTTTCTTTTTTTTTCCTTCCTTTAATTTTTTTTTTTAAAGTTGTAGACATGTATATAGATAATCAAGACAAAAGGGAAAAAAAAGAAAAAAAGAACATATATATATATATATTAAGCTATATTTTCAATTTCCCTTTGATATATACATTTTTCTTTTTTTTTTTTTTTTGGAAAAAGAAGGATAGATATTTACCAACCCTTAATTTTTATCATAGGTTGTGCCAACCGAAAACCTTACAGCTTTTAAGTTATTTTATAACATTCAGTTTCCTTTTTCTCCCTACATTTTTTTAAACTTGCTATGAAATATTCTAGAATTTCAAACAATATATGAAGAAAAAAAAAAAGAAAAAAAAAGAATAAAAATGAAATATAAAATACAATGCCAGTGCCTCAATTATTATTTTCCTCACTTTCGTTTCTTTTTTCTTTCTTAATCATTTTAAAGGGTGCACACACTTGTGTGGCGCTACCTCTTTATTAACGGATAAATAAAAGATTCCCTTTCCCCCTTTTTCAGTTACACTCGCACTCGCACTCGCACTCGCACAATCGGTAACACTAAACAAATTAAATGGACATGTATATTATTTAATTTGTGGATACGGTAATGAAAAATACACACACAATTTTATTTCAATAGGATTATGCTAATAAAAATATATAAAAATATGTTTAAAAAAAAAAAAAATAGTCATGTGACCAAAATAATACGTGTATAAAATTATATTGCATGTATAGCCAAATTTTTGCTTTGTGCACTGGTTGAAGGCCTTGAACGCCCCTCTCTTTCTAGAGGTGGAACATTTTTCTCCGTTGGAACAGAAACTGGAATAGATCCCATTAAACCCTTCCTTTCGGCCAAGTCGGAACTTCTTGTAAACAATGGATCTTCCTGATAGTATTCATCAATAATAGGATGCAATAAAATAGTTTGGTTTTTAATAGTTAACATGCTGTTCGTTGGAACTGCTGTCCAATCTCCTCTTTCAAATGTTAAAGGTTCAGATGCAACCATAATGACATCCTGATTCCTATCTAATCGTTCCATTCTATACTCTCCAGGTGCATATTCTACAAAGCTGGAACCACAGCTGAAATGCAAAGATGCCGCCTCATCAGTTTTAGAAGTAATGTAACGTGAAATTACCACAGAACTACCATCGGTAACAGCAAAATTCAGTAATGAAGGCTCCTTATTACTGCCAGGAACTTCATAAGCTTCTTTAGTTAAATCTTTAATTCTAGAAATAGTCTTTAATAGGCATTTTCGTAACACCTTATGTCCAAAATTGCCATCTTTTTTGGTGGGATTATGGCCCATTTTATGTAAAGTATCCAAGAATAATGCAAATGCACATTCCGAATCAGTACTTCCTTGTATGTAATTAAAATATTCATCATCCAAATCTGCTAGAAACTTACGTTTTATTAGCTTAAAATTAGCAATGCCGCCATTGTGCATAAATGTTAAGTTGTGATAAGTAAACGGATGACAGTTGGTTTCAGATAAAACACCATAAGTAGATGCTCTAACATGGGCAAAAACCAAATTACTTTTTGTTTTCTCTGCTAAAGTATCTAAATTTTGATTGTTCCAAGCAGGTGTAATGGCTTTAAAAATACATGGACCATCCTGATCTAATTCAGCATCGGTTGGATAGTAGGCAACACCAAAACCATCACCATTAATAGGTCTCCTTCGATCTAATCTTAATCTACTATCAAAAGATTGGTTAATAATGGAATGGGCTGGCCTCGTCAACAAATGTGATAATCTAATAGGTTCGGTCCCTTTAAAAATTAAAAATCTGCACATATTTTGTCGTATTTTATTTGGTGTTATCTATATATTATTTTTAAGTACTGATTCTAGCATTTACTCAAAAAGATTAGTGAATAACTGAATGAAAAAAAAAAATGGATTTACAGCATCATTGGTGTTTTTAAAAAGGAGATAAGTTATATGATAAAAGATATTGGTGATTTTAAAACCACGCGAACAAACTGTGGTATTCAATCGTTTTTTTTTTTTGTCTCCTTTTTTTTTTTTAAAAAAATTACACAGTAAATAATCATTTCCTACGAAAAGATTAGATGCCATTTTTTTTTTTTTTTTTTTTTTTAACAAGCAAAAGTTGACTCATAATAAAATTAAACGAGACAAAATTAAAAAAAAAAAAAAAAAAATATTGAAATAACTTTGTGATGCATTTCAGACTGTTACTTTTTCGTTCAAATCCTTCTTCTGTACACACAAATGCCTACTAAAATCTAATTAAGTACGAATACAAACAAGATTTTTCCACACAAATACAATCAATCATCATCAAATAAATACCGTTAATTTTACTTTATGTAATCATTCTTCACTATCCAATAAAATTGTAGTTGGGCCCTCGTTTGTTAAAGAACAACTCATCATAGCACCAAAAACACCATCTTGCACTTTATCTTCACCAAGACTTTCCTTTAATAACTTCAGAAAGAAGGAGTACAGATCTTTAGCAATATGACCCTTTTGAGCCTTATGAAAATCAGGCTTAGTGCCCTTTTTAGTTTTGGCATATAAGGTGAATTGGGATACAGATAATATGCTTCCGTCTACTTCTTTAATGTTTTTTTTCCACAACTGATTGTTTTGTTCATCTTCGAATAATCTTAAAGTACATACTTTGTTGGCTAATTTTGTTACATCATCCTCCGTATCATTTGTAGAAATACCAACTAATAACATATACCCTCTTTTAATACTTGATACTACTTTAGCTTCAACTACTACTGATGCTTGACTGACTTTTTGAATAACAATTCTCATAATATTGCAGATATATTTACTTCCTTTTTAAACACTTTTTGTCAGTTTACGGAGAAAGAGTTCTATACTTATCTATAATTTTTTTTTTTCGTCTTTTGTATTGGATTCAATAGGAAAAAAAAAAAAAAAAAAAAAAAAATAAAATAAAATAAAATAAAATAAAACAAAATTATTTATCCTACTAATATAAACGAAACAAGAAGGTACATATTATCTTTCAAAAGGGAATTTTATTTTTTATTTATTTATTCCTTCATTAATTTTTGGATCTTTGGATAAGACTTAATCTATCTTTTTTTTTTTTTTTTTTTTAATTTTTAATTTTTAATTTTTACTTTATTCCACTTACGGGATATTTTCTGAATTACATTATCTACCAAGTATTAGCATATAAACTAAGGGTAATTAACAGCTATTAGAAAAAAAAAAAAAAAAAAAATTTTATCAAAGTTAAAATCAAAATAAAATAAATCAATAAACTTGCCACCATAACAAATCGTATATAAATTCTGTAATTAGCATCAATACTGTCTCCTAGTAAACAGCTTTTTACAAGACCTCTTGAGCATATATAAAGAACATCCAATAAATCTAATTGCAGCCATAGCTGCTACTAGCCATAGGATAACGGAAAAATATATAGTAGACCTCCTACCTAAAATAGTAACTGTAGAAGTAACATCTTTAGTGTCATCTTTTTGCATATTTTGAAATTCACTCAAGGACCCAATTTCCAAAACAACGGCCACAACAGCAAAATTTGAGACGGACCAGACAATTAAAATTATAGACCTAACCATTGCATAATAGCTCGTCTTTTTTTCATCAAGTGAAGGCTCTGATTCTGAATTAACAGCAGGCGCAGTACTTAGTTCTTTAATAAATTTTTGGTAATTATTTTCGATCTCAGCAGCAGAAATTGGTATTTCTGTTTTAACAGAACCGTCCTTTTTTGACTCAACTTTACCCAAGGATTTGGCTGCAACGGAACCTTTTGTACCCCATGAAATATCATGGACATTAGCAAAAGCATAAATGTTTAAAACGTTGATATACGATGGACTCAACAATAGGTACTGAATAAAAGAAGTAAACATATGCCATGGTTGTAACGCAATAACACTACTGGCAAAATACAAAACATATGTAGAACCCATAGAAACAATTAAGTCTCTGAATGGCTCTGATTTCATCAAACTGGTAAAAGTTACATGATCTTCGTCAACCACATCTTCAACAGTGTTAACACTTAAATAGATACTGCAAAAAACCACATAGATGAACAAAATAGCGAAAAAAATGAAAACAATCAAGTAAAAAGTTGGCGTTCCCTTGGGTTTGTTGCCCAAGGATAAAATAAACGTTGTTAATAAAGTTAGGCAATATAGCCAATATAAAATCATGGACAAAATACGGAAGCATACAATATCATAGTAGGAGATGGCAATGGATAACGTAAGAATACGAAAAACCAAGAAAAACGAACTTAAAGAAAACCATGAAATGAGTGTGTTAAAAAAAAGATAGAGGGATTCAATGGTTAATCCGATTTTTCTGAGGAATGATTGTCCACTGGTCCATATTTTGTGACAATGAACAAAAGAATATAATGATGCAAAAAAAGAACCATTCATCCACCTCCTTCTTTGTAATATAAATTCTGGAATACGAGACGGAACATCTGTTTCACCGTACGAACTCCTACAGTACCTTAAAACCCAATTACTTTGTTTTTTAGTGACAATTTCAAAACACAAGATACGATCTTCTGCCAAATACATGTTCGATAAAAATAATTTAATGCTTTGCATATTGTCGCCCATAAAATATTTTTGCAACGGTTCACCCTTTAAAGCTTCAAATCTATAGGCGGAAAACGCGCCAGGAAGGACAGTAATAAAGCCAAAATTTGATTCTGTGGTCTTATCTAAAATATTACTAAGTTTATATTCAAAATTTTGGGCAGCAACAAGTGGATTAAAAAGATCTTTAAAACTTCCACCCAAGTCAACTCTAATTTCGCCACATGCACCACCAACCTGCGGATCCTCAAATTCTTTCCACAATTCATAAATAGAATCTTTACCAGGCTTTGTACCAGCATCTAGCAACACAATGACGTTTGGCTGTAACGATTCAGCAAATGCTTCGATGGCCCAGCGATGAGAGTTGATCTTTTTTTGATTGTTCTCCTTCAAACAAAAAAGTAACTGGACTGGAACTGTTGTTTGGTCACAAACCAATTGTACGCCGTTTTCGTCGACACTAGCGATGTTAACTTTTGTGGTATGCTCATAAACGTGAGTAATAACTTGTTTACCATTAATTTCACTTTTGGCAAACCCATCTTGATAACACCCCAATGCACTTAGTAGTGCCAAAGATCTTGGATTGATCTTTGATCTACCGTCACTAACAATACAAACAACAATTTTCTTCCAGGCATCTGCACCCCATGTCAAGGAATTTTTCTTTTTTAAAGTGTGCCTAATATTATCAAAAACACCCTTTAAAGTACGAGACAACAAAATTTCGTCCTCATTGTACATCGTAATGACTATGAATAATTCAGTTCTACGGGGGACTAAAAATTTTAATTGACGTAGAGTAAAATTTTCTTGAGAAAATAGATGCGGTTCACAGGTAACGGCCTGGTATCTCATAAATTTGAATTCATTGGATAGTTTACTTGGATCATCTACACTTTTCGCATAGTTTGATAACAAACTTTCACTTAATGGACAGTCAAAAACAAAATTGCCGTTATCCAATAAAAACCTCCTAACAGTGCGTAGTCTTTGAGGAAACCCTTTTTTGCCAACGCTCAAAACTTTGGAGGAAGCAGTGTCATCATCTTTAGCCTCATATTCTGTTTCGCCAGTGGCACTATACTTTTTTGTTAGGCTGGTATGTGTACTTGAATCATCCTCATCCTCAGTTTCATATTCATAACTA